>NC_132802.1:37921553-38221553 GCF_048594095.1 Paramormyrops kingsleyae | reverse complement strand
CATTTCATGAAACCTGCGCTTCCCATATAAGAGTTCGACCTAACATTATAGAAAAACGTGTTTTCGTGAAGAAATCATGACAAACTAACACGAAATGAAGATTTCATTATAACTTGACATTCTGAGTTCATTTCATGAAACCTGCGCTTCCCCTATAAGAGTTCGACCTAACATTATAGGAAAACGTGTTTTCGTGAAGAAATCATGACAAACTAACACAAAATGAAGATTTCATTATAACTTGATATACTGAGTTCATTTCATGAAACCTGCGCTTCCCCTATAAGAGTTCGACCTAACATTATAGGAAAACGTGTTTTCGTGAAGAAATCATGACAAACTAACACAAAATGAAGATTTCATTATAACTTGACATTCTGAGTTCATTTCATGAAACCTGCGCTTCCCCTATATGAGTTCGACCTACCATTATAGGAAAACGTGTTTTCGTGAAGAAATCATGACAAACTAACACAAAATGAAGATTTCATTATAACTTGATATACTGAGTTCATTTCATGAAACCTGCGCTTCCCCTATAAGAGTTCGACCTAACATTATAGAAAAACGTGTTTTCGTGAAGAAATCATGACAAACTAACACGAAATGAAGATTTCATTATAACTTGACATTCTGAGTTCATTTCATGAAACCTGCGCTTCCCCCATAAGAGTTCGACCTAACATTATAGAATAACGTGTTTTCGTGAAGAAATCATGACAAACTAACACGAAATGAAGATTTCATTATAACTTGACATTCTGAGTTCATTTCATGAAACCTGCGCTTCCCCAATAAGAGTTCGACCTACCATTATAGGAAAACGTGTTTTCGTGAAGAAATCATGACAAACTAACACGAAATGAAGATTTCATTATAACTTGACATTCTGAGTTCATTTCATGAAACCTGCGCTTCCCCTATAAGAGTTTGACCTACCATTATAGGAAAACGTGTTTTCGTGAAGAAATCATGACAAACTTACACGAAATGAAGATTTCATTATAACTTGACATTCTGAGTTCATTTCATGAAACCTGCGCTTCCCCAATAAGAGTTCGACCTAACATTATAGGAAAACGTGTTTTCGTGAAGAAATCATGACAAACTAACACGAGATGAAGATTTCAATATAACTTGACATTCTGAGTTCATTTCATGAAACCTGCGCTTCCCCAATGAGAGTTCGACCTACCATTATAGGAAAACGTGTTTTCGTGAAGAAATCATGACAAACTAACACGAAATGAAGATTTCATTATAACTTGACATTCTGAGTTCATTTCATGAAACCTGCGCTTCCCCAATGAGAGTTCGACCTACCATTATAGGAAAACGTGTTTTCGTGAAGAAATCATGACAAACTAACACGAAATGAAGATTTCATTATAACTTGACATTCTGAGTTCATTTCATGAAACCTGCGCTTCCCCTATAAGAGTTCGACCTACCATTATAGGAAAACGTGTTTTCGTGAAGAAATCATGACAAACTAACACGAAATGAAGATTTCATTATAACTTGACATTCTGAGTTCATTTCATGAAACCTGCGCTTCCCCTATAAGAGTTCGACCTAACATTATAGGAAAACGTGTTTTCGTGAAGAAATCATGACAAACTAACACGAAATGAAGATTTCATTATAACTTGACATTCTGAGTTCATTTCATGAAACCTGCGCTTCCCCAATAAGAGTTCGACCTACCATTATAGGAAAACGTGTTTTCGTGAAGAAATCATGACAAACTAACACGAAATGAAGATTTCATTATAACTTGACATTCTGAGTTCATTTCATGAAACCTGCGCTTCCACTATAAGAGTTCGACCTACCAATATAGGAAAACGTGTTTTCGTGAAGAAATCATGACAAACTAACACGAAATGAAGATTTCATTATAACTTGACATTCTGAGTTCATTTCATGAAACCTGCGCTTCCCCTATAAGAGTTCGACCTAACATTATAGGAAAACGTGTTTTCGTGAAGAAATCATGACAAACTAACTCAAAATGAAGATTTCATTATAACTTGACATTCTGAGTTCATTTCATGAAACCTGCGCTTCCCCAATAAGAGTTCGACCTACCATTATAGGAAAACGTGTTTTCGTGAAGAAATCATGACAAACTAACACGAAATGAAGATTTCATTATAACTTGACATTCTGAGTTCATTTCATGAAACCTGCGCTTCCCTAATAAGAGTTCGACCTACCATTATAGGAAAACGTGTTTTCGTGAAGAAATCATGACAAACTAACACGAAATGAAGATTTCATTATATCTTGACATTCTGAGTTCATTTCATGAAACCTGCACTTCCCCTATAAGAGTTCGACCTAACATTATAGAAAAACGTGTTTTCGTGAAGAAATCATCACAAACTAACACAAAATGAAGATTTCATTATAACTTGACATTCTGAGTTCATTTCATGAAACCTGCGCTTCCCCTATAAGAGTTCGACCTACCATTATAGGAAAACGTGTTTTCGTGAAGAAATCATGACAAACTTACACGAAATGAAGATTTCATTATAACTTGACATTCTGAGTTCATTTCATGAAACCTGCGCTTCCCCAATGAGAGTTCGACCTACCATTATAGGAAAACGTGTTTTCGTGAAGAAATCATGACAAACTAACACGAAATGAAGATTTCATTATAACTTGACATTCTGAGTTCATTTCATGAAACCTGCGCTTCCCCTATAAGAGTTCGACCTAACATTATAGGAAAACGTGTTTTCGAGAAGAAATCATGACAAACTACCACGAAATGAAGATTTCATTATAACTTGACATTCTGAGTTCATTTCATGAAACCTGCGCTTCCCCTATAAGAGTTCGACCTACCATTATAGGAAAACGTGTTTTCGTGAAGAAATCATGACAAACTAACACAAAATGAAGATTTCATTATAACTTGACATTCTGAGTTCATTTCATGAAACCTGCGCTTCCCCTATAAGAGTTCGACCTACCATTATAGGAAAACGTGTTTTCGTGAAGAAATCATGACAAACTAGCACGAAATGAAGATTTCATTATAACTTGACATTCTGAGTTCATTTCATGAAACCTGCGCTTCCCATATAAGAGTTCGACCTAACATTATAGAAAAACGTGTTTTCGTGAAGAAATCATGACAAACTAACACGAAATGAAGATTTCATTATAACTTGACATTCTGAGTTCATTTCATGAAACCTGCGCTTCCCCAATAAGAGTTCGACCTACCATTATAGGAAAACGTGTTTTCGTGAAGAAATCATGACAAACTAACACGAAATGAAGATTTCATTATAACTTGACATTCTGAGTTCATTTCATGAAACCTGCGCTTCCACTATAAGAGTTCGACCTACCAATATAGGAAAACGTGTTTTCGTGAAGAAATCATGACAAACTAACACGAAATGAAGATTTCATTATAACTTGACATTCTGAGTTCATTTCATGAAACCTGCGCTTCCCCTATAAGAGTTCGACCTAACATTATAGGAAAACGTGTTTTCGTGAAGAAATCATGACAAACTAACTCAAAATGAAGATTTCATTATAACTTGACATTCTGAGTTCATTTCATGAAACCTGCGCTTCCCCAATAAGAGTTCGACCTACCATTATAGGAAAACGTGTTTTCGTGAAGAAATCATGACAAACTAACACGAAATGAAGATTTCATTATAACTTGACATTCTGAGTTCATTTCATGAAACCTGCGCTTCCCTAATAAGAGTTCGACCTACCATTATAGGAAAACGTGTTTTCGTGAAGAAATCATGACAAACTAACACGAAATGAAGATTTCATTATATCTTGACATTCTGAGTTCATTTCATGAAACCTGCACTTCCCCTATAAGAGTTCGACCTAACATTATAGAAAAACGTGTTTTCGTGAAGAAATCATCACAAACTAACACAAAATGAAGATTTCATTATAACTTGACATTCTGAGTTCATTTCATGAAACCTGCGCTTCCCCTATAAGAGTTCGACCTACCATTATAGGAAAACGTGTTTTCGTGAAGAAATCATGACAAACTTACACGAAATGAAGATTTCATTATAACTTGACATTCTGAGTTCATTTCATGAAACCTGCGCTTCCCCAATGAGAGTTCGACCTACCATTATAGGAAAACGTGTTTTCGTGAAGAAATCATGACAAACTAACACGAAATGAAGATTTCATTATAACTTGACATTCTGAGTTCATTTCATGAAACCTGCGCTTCCCCTATAAGAGTTCGACCTAACATTATAGGAAAACGTGTTTTCGAGAAGAAATCATGACAAACTACCACGAAATGAAGATTTCATTATAACTTGACATTCTGAGTTCATTTCATGAAACCTGCGCTTCCCCTATAAGAGTTCGACCTACCATTATAGGAAAACGTGTTTTCGTGAAGAAATCATGACAAACTAACACAAAATGAAGATTTCATTATAACTTGACATTCTGAGTTCATTTCATGAAACCTGCACTTCCCCTATAAGAGTTCGACCTACCATTATAGGAAAACGTGTTTTCGTGAAGAAATCATGACAAACTAGCACGAAATGAAGATTTCATTATAACTTGACATTCTGAGTTCATTTCATGAAACCTGCGCTTCCCATATAAGAGTTCGACCTAACATTATAGAAAAACGTGTTTTCGTGAAGAAATCATGACAAACTAACACGAAATGAAGATTTCATTATAACTTGACATTCTGAGTTCATTTCATGAAACCTGCGCTTCCCCTATAAGAGTTCGACCTAACATTATAGGAAAACGTGTTTTCGTGAAGAAATCATGACAAACTAACACAAAATGAAGATTTCATTATAACTTGATATACTGAGTTCATTTCATGAAACCTGCGCTTCCCCTATAAGAGTTCGACCTAACATTATAGGAAAACGTGTTTTCGTGAAGAAATCATGACAAACTAACACAAAATGAAGATTTCATTATAACTTGACATTCTGAGTTCATTTCATGAAACCTGCGCTTCCCCTATATGAGTTCGACCTACCATTATAGGAAAACGTGTTTTCGTGAAGAAATCATGACAAACTAACACAAAATGAAGATTTCATTATAACTTGATATACTGAGTTCATTTCATGAAACCTGCGCTTCCCCTATAAGAGTTCGACCTAACATTATAGAAAAACGTGTTTTCGTGAAGAAATCATGACAAACTAACACGAAATGAAGATTTCATTATAACTTGACATTCTGAGTTCATTTCATGAAACCTGCGCTTCCCCCATAAGAGTTCGACCTAACATTATAGAATAACGTGTTTTCGTGAAGAAATCATGACAAACTAACACGAAATGAAGATTTCATTATAACTTGACATTCTGAGTTCATTTCATGAAACCTGCGCTTCCCCTATAAGAGATCGACCTAACATTATAGGAAAACGTGTTTTCGTGAAGAAATCATGACAAACTAACACGAAATGAAGATTTCATTATAACTTGACATTCTGAGTTCATTTCATGAAACCTGCGCTTCCCCAATGAGAGTTCGACCTACCATTATAGGAAAACGTGTTTTCGTGAAGAAATCATGACAAACTAACACGAAATGAAGATTTCATTATAACTTGACATTCTGAGTTCATTTCATGAAACCTGCGCTTCCCCAATAAGAGTTCGACCTACCATTATAGGAAAACGTGTTTTCGTGAAGAAATCATGACAAACTAACACGAAATGAAGATTTCATTATAACTTGACATTCTGAGTTCATTTCATGAAACCAGCGCTTCCCCAATAAGAGTTCGACCTACCATTATAGCAAAACGTGTTTTCGTGAAGAAATCATGACAAACTTACACGAAATGAAGATTTCATTATAACTTGACATTCTGAGTTCATTTCATGAAACCTGCGCTTCCCCAATAAGAGTTCGACCTAACATTATAGGAAAATGTGTTTTCGTGAAGAAATCATGACAAACTAACACGAGATGAAGATTTCATTATAACTTGACATTCTGAGTTCATTTCATGAAACCTGCGCTTCCCCAATGAGAGTTCGACCTACCATTATAGGAAAACGTGTTTTCGTGAAGAAATCATGACAAACTAACACGAGATGAAGATTTCATTATAACTTGACATTCTGAGTTCATTTCATGAAACCTGCGCTTCCCCAATGAGAGTTCGACCTACCATTATAGGAAAACGTGTTTTCGTGAAGAAATCATGACAAACTAACACGACATGAAGATTTCATTATACCTTGACATTCTGAGTTCATTTCATGAAACCTGCGCTTCCCCTATAAGAGTTCGACCTAACATTATAGGAAAACGTGTTTTCGTGAAGAAATCATGACAAACTAACACGAAATGAAGATTTCATTATAACTTGACATTCTGAGTTCATTTCATGAAACCTGCGCTTCCCCTATAAGAGTTCGACCTAACATTATAGGAAAACGTGTTTTCGTGAAGAAATCATGACAAACTAACACGAAATGAAGATTTCATTATAACTTGATATACTGAGTTCATTTCATGAAACCTGCGCTTCCCCAATAAGAGTTCGACCTACCATTATAGGAAAACGTGTTTTCGTGAAGAAATCATGACAAACTAACACGAAATGAAGATTTCATTATAACTTGACATTCTGAGTTCATTTCATGAAACCTGCGCTTCCCCAATGAGAGTTCGACCTACCATTATAGGAAAACGTGTTTTCGTGAAGAAATCATGACAAACTAACACGAAATGAAGATTTCATTATAACTTGACATTCTGAGTTCATTTCATGAAACCTGCGCTTCCCCCATAAGAGTTCGACCTAACATTATAGAAAAACGTGTTTTCGTGAAGAAATCATGACAAACTAACACGAAATGAAGATTTCATTATAACTTGACATTCTGAGTTCATTTCATGAAACCTGCGCTTCCCCCATAAGAGTTCGACCTAACATTATAGAATAACGTGTTTTCGTGAAGAAATCATGACAAACTAACACGAAATGAAGATTTCATTATAACTTGACATTCTGAGTTCATTTCATGAAACCTGCGCTTCCCCAATAAGAGTTCGACCTACCATTATAGGAAAACGTGTTTTCGTGAAGAAATCATGACAAACTAACACGAAATGAAGATTTCATTATAACTTGACATTCTGAGTTCATTTCATGAAACCTGCGCTTCCCCTATAAGAGTTCGACCTACCATTATAGGAAAACGTGTTTTCGTGAAGAAATCATGACAAACTTACACGAAATGAAGATTTCATTATAACTTGACATTCTGAGTTCATTTCATGAAACCTGCGCTTCCCCAATAAGAGTTCGACCTAACATTATAGGAAAACGTGTTTTCGTGAAGAAATCATGACAAACTAACACGAGATGAAGATTTCATTATAACTTGACATTCTGAGTTCATTTCATGAAACCTGCGCTTCCCCAATGAGAGTTCGACCTACCATTATAGGAAAACGTGTTTTCGTGAAGAAATCATGACAAACTAACACGAAATGAAGATTTCATTATAACTTGACATTCTGAGTTCATTTCATGAAACCTGCGCTTCCCCAATGAGAGTTCGACCTACCATTATAGGAAAACGTGTTTTCGTGAAGAAATCATGACAAACTAACACGAAATGAAGATTTCATTATAACTTGACATTCTGAGTTCATTTCATGAAACCTGCGCTTCCCCTATAAGAGTTCGACCTACCATTATAGGAAAACGTGTTTTCGTGAAGAAATCATGACAAACTAACACGAAATGAAGATTTCATTATAACTTGACATTCTGAGTTCATTTCATGAAACCTGCGCTTCCCCTATAAGAGTTCGACCTAACATTATAGGAAAACGTGTTTTCGAGAAGAAATCATGACAAACTACCACGAAATGAAGATTTCATTATAACTTGACATTCTGAGTTCATTTCATGAAACCTGCGCTTCCCCTATAAGAGTTCGACCTACCATTATAGGAAAACGTGTTTTCGTGAAGAAATCATGACAAACTAACACGAAATGAAGATTTCATTATAACTTGACATTCTGAGTTCATTTCATGAAACCTGCGCTTCCGCAATAAGAGTTCGACCTACCATTATAGGAAAACGTGTTTTCGTGAAGAAATCATGACAAACTAACACGAAATGAAGATTTCATTATAACTTGACATTCTGAGTTCATTTCATGAAACCTGCGCTTCCCCGATAAGAGTTCGACCTACCAATATAGGAAAACGTGTTTTCGTGAAGAAATCATGACAAACTAACACGAAATGAAGATTTCATTATAACTTGACATTCTGAGTTCATTTCATGAAACCTGCGCTTCCCCTATAAGAGTTCGACCTAACATTATAGGAAAACGTGTTTTCGTGAAGAAATCATGACAAACTAACTCAAAATGAAGATTTCATTATAACTTGACATTCTGAGTTCATTTCATGAAACCTGCGCTTCCCCAATAAGAGTTCGACCTACCATTATAGGAAAACGTGTTTTCGTGAAGAAATCATGACAAACTAACACGAAATGAAGATTTCATTATAACTTGACATTCTGAGTTCATTTCATGAAACCTGCGCTTCCCTAATAAGAGTTCGACCTACCATTATAGGAAAACGTGTTTTCGTGAAGAAATCATGACAAACTAACACAAAATGAAGATTTCATTATAACTTGATATACTGAGTTCATTTCATGAAACCTGCGCTTCCCCTATAAGAGTTCGACCTAACATTATAGGAAAACGTGTTTTCGTGAAGAAATCATGACAAACTAACACAAAATGAAGATTTCATTATAACTTGACATTCTGAGTTCATTTCATGAAACCTGCGCTTCCCCTATAAGAGTTCGACCTACCATTATAGGAAAACGTGTTTTCGTGAAGAAATCATGACAAACTAACACAAAATGAAGATTTCATTATAACTTGACATTCTGAGTTCATTTCATGAAACCTGCGCTTCCCTTATAAGAGTTCGACCTAACATTATAGAAAAACGTGTTTTCGTGAAGAAATCATGACAAACTAACACGAAATGAAGATTTCATTATAACTTGACATTCTGAGTTCATTTCATGAAACCTGTGCTTCCCCTATAAGAGTTCGACCTAACATTATAGGAAAACGTGTTTTCGTGAAGAAATCATGACAAACTAACACAAAATGAAGATTTCATTATAACTTGACATTCTGAGTTCATTTCATGAAACCTGTGCTTCCCCTATAAGAGTTCGACCTAACATTATAGGAAAACGTGTTTTCGTGAAGAAATCATGACAAACTAACACAAAATGAAGATTTCATTATAACTTGACATTCTGAGTTCATTTCATGAAACCTGCGCTTCCCCTATAAGAGTTCGACCTACCATTATAGGAAAACGTGTTTTCGTGAAGAAATCATGACAAACTAACACAAAATGAAGATTTCATTATAACTTGATATACTGAGTTCATTTCATGAAACCTGCGCTTCCCCTATAAGAGTTCGACCTAACATTATAGGAAAACGTGTTTTCGTGAAGAAATCATGACAAACTAACACAAAATGAAGATTTCATTATAACTTGACATTCTGAGTTCATTTCATGAAACCTGCGCTTCCCCTATAAGAGTTCGACCTACCATTATAGGAAAACGTGTTTTCGTGAAGAAATCATGACAAACTAACACAAAATGAAGATTTCATTATAACTTGATATACTGAGTTCATTTCATGAAACCTGCGCTTCCCCAATAAGAGTTCGACCTACCATTATAGGAAAACGTGTTTTCGTGAAGAAATCATGACAAACTAACACGAAATGAAGATTTCATTATAACTTGACATTCTGAGTTCATTTCATGAAACCTGCGCTTCCCCCATAAGAGTTCGACCTAACATTATAGAAAAACGTGTTTTCGTGAAGAAATCATGACAAACTAACACGAAATGAAGATTTCATTATAACTTGACATTCTGAGTTCATTTCATGAAACCTGCGCTTCCCCCATAAGAGTTCGACCTAACATTATAGAATAACGTGTTTTCGTGAAGAAATCATGACAAACTAACACGAAATGAAGATTTCATTATAACTTGACATTCTGAGTTCATTTCATGAAACCTGCGCTTCCCCAATAAGAGTTCGACCTACCATTATAGGAAAACGTGTTTTCGTGAAGAAATCATGACAAACTAACACGAAATGAAGATTTCATTATAACTTGACATTCTGAGTTCATTTCATGAAACCTGCGCTTCCCCTATAAGAGTTCGACCTACCATTATAGGAAAACGTGTTTTCGTGAAGAAATCATGACAAACTTACACGAAATGAAGATTTCATTATAACTTGACATTCTGAGTTCATTTCATGAAACCTGCGCTTCCCCAATAAGAGTTCGACCTAACATTATAGGAAAACGTGTTTTCGTGAAGAAATCATGACAAACTAACACGAGATGAAGATTTCATTATAACTTGACATTCTGAGTTCATTTCATGAAACCTGCGCTTCCCCAATGAGAGTTCGACCTACCATTATAGGAAAACGTGTTTTCGTGAAGAAATCATTACAAACTAACACGAAATGAAGATTTCATTATAACTTGACATTCTGAGTTCATTTCATGAAACCTGCGCTTCCCCAATGAGAGTTCGACCTACCATTATAGGAAAACGTGTTTTCGTGAAGAAATCATGACAAACTAACACGAAATGAAGATTTCATTATAACTTGACATTCTGAGTTCATTTCATGAAACCTGCGCTTCCCCTATAAGAGTTCGACCTAACATTATAGGAAAACGTGTTTTCGAGAAGAAATCATGACAAACTACCACGAAATGAAGATTTCATTATAACTTGACATTCTGAGTTCATTTCATGAAACCTGCGCTTCCCCTATAAGAGTTCGACCTACCATTATAGGAAAACGTGTTTTCGTGAAGAAATCATGACAAACTAACACGAAATGAAGATTTCATTATAACTTGACATTCTGAGTTCATTTCATGAAACCTGCGCTTCCCCTATAAGAGTTCGACCTAACATTATAGGAAAACGTGTTTTCGTGAAGAAGTCATGACAAACTAACACAAAATGAAGATTTCATTATAACTTGACATTCTGAGTTCATTTCATGAAACCTGCGCTTCCCTAATAAGAGTTCGACCTACCATTATAGGAAAACGTGTTTTCGTGAAGAAATCATGACAAACTAACACGAAATGAAGATTTCATTATATCTTGACATTCTGAGTTCATTTCATGAAACCTGCACTTCCCCTATAAGAGTTCGACCTAACATTATAGAAAAACGTGTTTTCGTGAAGAAATCATCACAAACTAACACAAAATGAAGATTTCATTATAACTTGACATTCTGAGTTCATTTCATGAAACCTGCGCTTCCCCTATAAGAGTTCGACCTACCATTATAGGAAAACGTGTTTTCGTGAAGAAATCATGACAAACTAACACAAAATGAAGATTTCATTATAACTTGACATTCTGAGTTCATTTCATGAAACCTGCGCTTCCCCTATAAGAGTTCGACCTACCATTATAGGAAAACGTGTTTTCGTGAAGAAATCATGACAAACTAACACAAAATGAAGATTTCATTATAACTTGATATACTGAGTTCATTTCATGAAACCTGCGCTTCCCCTATAAGAGTTCGACCTAACATTATAGGAAAACGTGTTTTCGTGAAGAAATCATGACAAACTAACACAAAATGAAGATTTCATTATAACTTGACATTCTGAGTTCATTTCATGAAACCTGCGCTTCCCCTATAAGAGTTCGACCTACCATTATAGGAAAACGTGTTTTCGTGAAGAAATCATGACAAACTAACACAAAATGAAGATTTCATTATAACTTGACATTCTGAGTTCATTTCATGAAACCTGCGCTTCCCTTATAAGAGTTCGACCTAACATTATAGAAAAACGTGTTTTCGTGAAGAAATCATGACAAACTAACACGAAATGAAGATTTCATTATAACTTGACATTCTGAGTTCATTTCATGAAACCTGTGCTTCCCCTATAAGAGTTCGACCTAACATTATAGGAAAACGTGTTTTCGTGAAGAAATCATGACAAACTAACACAAAATGAAGATTTCATTATAACTTGACATTCTGAGTTCATTTCATGAAACCTGCGCTTCCCGTATAAGAGTTCGACCTAACATTATAGGAAAACGTGTTTTCGTGAAGAAATCATGACAAACTAACACAAAATGAAGATTTCATTATAACTTGACATTCTGAGTTCATTTCATGAAACCTGCGCTTCCCCTATAAGAGTTCGACCTACCATTATAGGAAAACGTGTTTTCGTGAAGAAATCATGACAAACTAACACAAAATGAAGATTTCATTATAACTTGATATACTGAGTTCATTTCATGAAACCTGCGCTTCCCCTATAAGAGTTCGACCTAACATTATAGGAAAACGTGTTTTCGTGAAGAAATCATGACAAACTAACACAAAATGAAGATTTCATTATAACTTGACATTCTGAGTTCATTTCATGAAACCTGCGCTTCCCCTATAAGAGTTCGACCTACCATTATAGGAAAACGTGTTTTCGTGAAGAAATCATGACAAACTAACACAAAATGAAGATTTCATTATAACTTGATATACTGAGTTCATTTCATGAAACCTGCGCTTCCCCAATAAGAGTTCGACCTACCATTATAGGAAAACGTGTTTTCGTGAAGAAATCATGACAAACTAACACGAAATGAAGATTTCATTATAACTTGACATTCTGAGTTCATTTCATGAAACCTGCGCTTCCCCCATAAGAGTTCGACCTAACATTATAGAAAAACGTGTTTTCGTGAAGAAATCATGACAAACTAACACGAAATGAAGATTTCATTATAACTTGACATTCTGAGTTCATTTCATGAAACCTGCGCTTCCCCCATAAGAGTTCGACCTAACATTATAGAATAACGTGTTTTCGTGAAGAAATCATGACAAACTAACACGAAATGAAGATTTCATTATAACTTGACATTCTGAGTTCATTTCATGAAACCTGCGCTTCCCCAATAAGAGTTCGACCTACCATTATAGGAAAACGTGTTTTCGTGAAGAAATCATGACAAACTAACACGAAATGAAGATTTCATTATAACTTGACATTCTGAGTTCATTTCATGAAACCTGCGCTTCCCCTATAAGAGTTCGACCTACCATTATAGGAAAACGTGTTTTCGTGAAGAAATCATGACAAACTTACACGAAATGAAGATTTCATTATAACTTGACATTCTGAGTTCATTTCATGAAACCTGCGCTTCCCCAATAAGAGTTCGACCTAACATTATAGGAAAACGTGTTTTCGTGAAGAAATCATGACAAACTAACACGAGATGAAGATTTCATTATAACTTGACATTCTGAGTTCATTTCATGAAACCTGCGCTTCCCCAATGAGAGTTCGACCTACCATTATAGGAAAACGTGTTTTCGTGAAGAAATCATGACAAACTAACACGAAATGAAGATTTCATTATAACTTGACATTCTGAGTTCATTTCATGAAACCTGCGCTTCCCCTATAAGAGTTCGACCTAACATTATAGGAAAACGTGTTTTCGAGAAGAAATCATGACAAACTACCACGAAATGAAGATTTCATTATAACTTGACATTCTGAGTTCATTTCATGAAACCTGCGCTTCCCCTATAAGAGTTCGACCTAACATTATAGGAAAACGTGTTTTCGAGAAGAAATCATGACAAACTACCACGAAATGAAGATTTCATTATAACTTGACATTCTGAGTTCATTTCATGAAACCTGCGCTTCCCCTATAAGAGTTCGACCTACCATTATAGGAAAACGTGTTTTCGTGAAGAAATCATGACAAACTAACACGAAATGAAGATTTCATTATAACTTGACATTCTGAGTTCATTTCATGAAACCTGCGCTTCCCCTATAAGAGTTCGACCTAACATTATAGGAAAACGTGTTTTCGTGAAGAAGTCATGACAAACTAACACGAAATGAAGATTTCATTATAACTTGACATTCTGAGTTCATTTCATGAAACCTGCGCTTCCCCTATAAGAGTTCGACCTACCATTATAGGAAAACGTGTTTTCGTGAAGAAATCATGACAAACTAGCACGAAATGAAGATTTCATTATAACTTGACATTCTGAGTTCATTTCATGAAACCTGCGCTTCCCATATAAGAGTTCGACCTAACATTATAGAAAAACGTGTTTTCGTGAAGAAATCATGACAAACTAACACGAAATGAAGATTTCATTATAACTTGACATTCTGAGTTCATTTCATGAAACCTGCGCTTCCCCTATAAGAGTTCGACCTACCATTATAGGAAAACGTGTTTTCGTGAAGAAATCATGACAAACTAACACAAAATGAAGATTTCATTATAACTTGATATACTGAGTTCATTTCATGAAACCTGCGCTTCCCCTATAAGAGTTCGACCTACCATTATAGGAAAACGTGTTTTCGTGAAGAAATCATGACAAACTAACACAAAATGAAGATTTCATTATAACTTGACATTCTGAGTTCATTTCATGAAACCTGCGCTTCCCCTATAAGAGTTCGACCTACCATTATAGGAAAACGTGTTTTCGTGAAGAAATCATGACAAACTAACACAAAATGAAGATTTCATTATAACTTGATATACTGAGTTCATTTCATGAAACATGCGCTTCCCCAATAAGAGTTCGACCTACCATTATAGGAAAACGTGTTTTCGTGAAGAAATCATGACAAACTAACACGAAATGAAGATTTCATGATAACTTGACATTCTGAGTTCATTTCATGAAACCTGCGCTTCCCCTATAAGAGTTCGACCTAACATTATAGAAAAACGTGTTTTCGTGAAGAAATCATGACAAACTAACACGAAATGAAGATTTCATTATAACTTGACATTCTGAGTTCATTTCATGAAACCTGCGCTTCCCCCATAAGAGTTCGACCTAACATTATAGAATAACGTGTTTTCGTGAAGAAATCATGACAAACTAACACGAAATGAAGATTTCATTATAACTTGACATTCTGAGTTCATTTCATGAAACCTGCGCTTCCCCTATAAGAGATCGACCTAACATTATAGGAAAACGTGTTTTCGTGAAGAAATCATGACAAACTAACACGAAATGAAGATTTCATTATAACTTGACATTCTGAGTTCATTTCATGAAACCTGCGCTTCCCCAATGAGAGTTCGACCTACCATTATAGGAAAACGTGTTTTCGTGAAGAAATCATGACAAACTAACACGAAATGAAGATTTCATTATAACTTGACATTCTGAGTTCATTTCATGAAACCAGCGCTTCCCCAATAAGAGTTCGACCTACCATTATAGCAAAACGTGTTTTCGTGAAGAAATCATGACAAACTTACACGAAATGAAGATTTCATTATAACTTGACATTCTGAGTTCATTTCATGAAACCTGCGCTTCCCCAATAAGAGTTCGACCTAACATTATAGGAAAATGTGTTTTCGTGAAGAAATCATGACAAACTAACACGAGATGAAGATTTCATTATAACTTGACATTCTGAGTTCATTTCATGAAACCTGCGCTTCCCCAATGAGAGTTCGACCTACCATTATAGGAAAACGTGTTTTCGTGAAGAAATCATGACAAACTAACACGAGATGAAGATTTCATTATAACTTGACATTCTGAGTTCATTTCATGAAACCTGCGCTTCCCCAATGAGAGTTCGACCTACCATTATAGGAAAACGTGTTTTCGTGAAGAAATCATGACAAACTAACACGAGATGAAGATTTCATTATAACTTGACATTCTGAGTTCATTTCATGAAACCTGCGCTTCCCCTATAAGAGTTCGACCTAACATTATAGGAAAACGTGTTTTCGAGAAGAAATCATGACAAACTACCACGAAATGAAGATTTCATTATAACTTGACATTCTGAGTTCATTTCATGAAACCTGCGCTTCCCCAATGAGAGTTCGACCTACCATTATAGGAAAACGTGTTTTCGTGAAGAAATCATGACAAACTAACACGAAATGAAGATTTCATTATAACTTGACATTCTGAGTTCATTTCATGAAACCAGCGCTTCCCCAATAAGAGTTCGACCTACCATTATAGCAAAACGTGTTTTCGTGAAGAAATCATGACAAACTTACACGAAATGAAGATTTCATTATAACTTGACATTCTGAGTTCATTTCATGAAACCTGCGCTTCCCCAATAAGAGTTCGACCTAACATTATAGGAAAATGTGTTTTCGTGAAGAAATCATGACAAACTAACACGAGATGAAGATTTCATTATAACTTGACATTCTGAGTTCATTTCATGAAACCTGCGCTTCCCCAATGAGAGTTCGACCTACCATTATAGGAAAATGTGTTTTCGTGAAGAAATCATGACAAACTAACACGAGATGAAGATTTCATTATAACTTGACATTCTGAGTTCATTTCATGAAACCTGCGCTTCCCCAATGAGAGTTCGACCTACCATTATAGGAAAACGTGTTTTCGTGAAGAAATCATGACAAACTAACACGAAATGAAGATTTCATTATAACTTGACATTCTGAGTTCATTTCATGAAACCTGCGCTTCCCCTATAAGAGTTCGACCTAACATTATAGGAAAACGTGTTTTCGAGAAGAAATCATGACAAACTACCACGAAATGAAGATTTCATTATAACTTGACATTCTGAGTTCATTTCATGAAACCTGCGCTTCCCCTATAAGAGTTCGACCTACCATTATAGGAAAACGTGTTTTCGTGAAGAAATCATGACAAACTAACACGAAATGAAGATTTCATTATAACTTGATATACTGAGTTCATTTCATGAAACCTGCGCTTCCCCAATAAGAGTTCGACCTACCATTATAGGAAAACGTGTTTTCGTGAAGAAATCATGACAAACTAACACGAAATGAAGATTTCATTATAACTTGACATTCTGAGTTCATTTCATGAAACCTGCGCTTCCCCTATAAGAGTTCGACCTACCAATATAGGAAAACGTGTTTTCGTGAAGAAATCATGACAAACTAACACGAAATGAAGATTTCATTATAACTTGACATTCTGAGTTCATTTCATGAAACCTGCGCTTCCCCCATAAGAGTTCGACCTAACATTATAGAAAAACGTGTTTTCGTGAAGAAATCATGACAAACTAACACGAAATGAAGATTTCATTATAACTTGACATTCTGAGTTCATTTCATGAAACCTGCGCTTCCCCCATAAGAGTTCGACCTAACATTATAGAATAACGTGTTTTCGTGAAGAAATCATGACAAACTAACACGAAATGAAGATTTCATTATAACTTGACATTCTGAGTTCATTTCATGAAACCTGCGCTTCCCCAATAAGAGTTCGACCTACCATTATAGGAAAACGTGTTTTCGTGAAGAAATCATGACAAACTAACACGAAATGAAGATTTCATTATAACTTGACATTCTGAGTTCATTTCATGAAACCTGCGCTTCCCCTATAAGAGTTTGACCTACCATTATAGGAAAACGTGTTTTCGTGAAGAAATCATGACAAACTTACACGAAATGAAGATTTCATTATAACTTGACATTCTGAGTTCATTTCATGAAACCTGCGCTTCCCCAATAAGAGTTCGACCTAACATTATAGGAAAACGTGTTTTCGTGAAGAAATCATGACAAACTAACACGAGATGAAGATTTCATTATAACTTGACATTCTGAGTTCATTTCATGAAACCTGCGCTTCCCCAATGAGAGTTCGACCTACCATTATAGGAAAACGTGTTTTCGTGAAGAAATCATGACAAACTAACACGAAATGAAGATTTCATTATAACTTGACATTCTGAGTTCATTTCATGAAACCTGCGCTTCCCCAATGAGAGTTCGACCTACCATTATAGGAAAACGTGTTTTCGTGAAGAAATCATGACAAACTAACACGAAATGAAGATTTCATTATAACTTGACATTCTGAGTTCATTTCATGAAACCTGCGCTTCCCCTATAAGAGTTCGACCTACCATTATAGGAAAACGTGTTTTCGTGAAGAAATCATGACAAACTAACACGAAATGAAGATTTCATTATAACTTGACATTCTGAGTTCATTTCATGAAACCTGCGCTTCCCCTATAAGAGTTCGACCTAACATTATAGGAAAACGTGTTTTCGTGAAGAAATCATGACAAACTAACACGAAATGAAGATTTCATTATAACTTGACATTCTGAGTTCATTTCATGAAACCTGCGCTTCCCCAATAAGAGTTCGACCTACCATTATAGGAAAACGTGTTTTCGTGAAGAAATCATGACAAACTAACACGAAATGAAGATTTCATTATAACTTGACATTCTGAGTTCATTTCATGAAACCTGCGCTTCCACTATAAGAGTTCGACCTACCAATATAGGAAAACGTGTTTTCGTGAAGAAATCATGACAAACTAACACGAAATGAAGATTTCATTATAACTTGACATTCTGAGTTCATTTCATGAAACCTGCGCTTCCCCTATAAGAGTTCGACCTAACATTATAGGAAAACGTGTTTTCGTGAAGAAATCATGACAAACTAACTCAAAATGAAGATTTCATTATAACTTGACATTCTGAGTTCATTTCATGAAACCTGCGCTTCCCCAATAAGAGTTCGACCTACCATTATAGGAAAACGTGTTTTCGTGAAGAAATCATGACAAACTAACACGAAATGAAGATTTCATTATAACTTGACATTCTGAGTTCATTTCATGAAACCTGCGCTTCCCTAATAAGAGTTCGACCTACCATTATAGGAAAACGTGTTTTCGTGAAGAAATCATGACAAACTAACACGAAATGAAGATTTCATTATATCTTGACATTCTGAGTTCATTTCATGAAACCTGCGCTTCCCCAATAAGAGTTCGACCTACCATTATAGGAAAACGTGTTTTCGTGAAGAAATCATGACAAACTAACACAAAATGAAGATTTCATTATAACTTGACATTCTGAGTTCATTTCATGAAACCTGCGCTTCCCCTATAAGAGTTCGACCTACCATTATAGGAAAACGTGTTTTCGTGAAGAAATCATGACAAACTAGCACGAAATGAAGATTTCATTATAACTTGACATTCTGAGTTCATTTCATGAAACCTGCGCTTCCCATATAAGAGTTCGACCTAACATTATAGAAAAACGTGTTTTCGTGAAGAAATCATGACAAACTAACACGAAATGAAGATTTCATTATAACTTGACATTCTGAGTTCATTTCATGAAACCTGCGCTTCCCCTATAAGAGTTCGACCTAACATTATAGGAAAACGTGTTTTCGTGAAGAAATCATGACAAACTAACACAAAATGAAGATTTCATTATAACTTGATATACTGAGTTCATTTCATGAAACCTGCGCTTCCCCTATAAGAGTTCGACCTAACATTATAGGAAAACGTGTTTTCGTGAAGAAATCATGACAAACTAACACAAAATGAAGATTTCATTATAACTTGACATTCTGAGTTCATTTCATGAAACCTGCGCTTCCCCTATATGAGTTCGACCTACCATTATAGGAAAACGTGTTTTCGTGAAGAAATCATGACAAACTAACACAAAATGAAGATTTCATTATAACTTGATATACTGAGTTCATTTCATGAAACCTGCGCTTCCCCTATAAGAGTTCGACCTAACATTATAGAAAAACGTGTTTTCGTGAAGAAATCATGACAAACTAACACGAAATGAAGATTTCATTATAACTTGACATTCTGAGTTCATTTCATGAAACCTGCGCTTCCCCCATAAGAGTTCGACCTAACATTATAGAATAACGTGTTTTCGTGAAGAAATCATCACAAACTAACACAAAATGAAGATTTCATTATAACTTGACATTCTGAGTTCATTTCATGAAACCTGCGCTTCCCCTATAAGAGTTCGACCTACCATTATAGGAAAACGTGTTTTCGTGAAGAAATCATGACAAACTTACACGAAATGAAGATTTCATTATAACTTGACATTCTGAGTTCATTTCATGAAACCTGCGCTTCCCCAATGAGAGTTCGACCTACCATTATAGGAAAACGTGTTTTCGTGAAGAAATCATGACAAACTAACACGAAATGAAGATTTCATTATAACTTGACATTCTGAGTTCATTTCATGAAACCTGCGCTTCCCCTATAAGAGTTCGACCTAACATTATAGGAAAACGTGTTTTCGAGAAGAAATCATGACAAACTACCACGAAATGAAGATTTCATTATAACTTGACATTCTGAGTTCATTTCATGAAACCTGCGCTTCCCCAATGAGAGTTCGACCTACCATTATAGGAAAACGTGTTTTCGTGAAGAAATCATGACAAACTAACACGAAATGAAGATTTCATTATAACTTGACATTCTGAGTTCATTTCATGAAACCTGCGCTTCCCCAATGAGAGTTCGACCTACCATTATAGGAAAACGTGTTTTCGTGAAGAAATCATGACAAACTAACACGAAATGAAGATTTCATTATAACTTGACATTCTGAGTTCATTTCATGAAACCTGCGCTTCCCCTATAAGAGTTCGACCTACCATTATAGGAAAACGTGTTTTCGTGAAGAAATCATGACAAACTTACACGAAATGAAGATTTCATTATAACTTGACATTCTGAGTTCATTTCATGAAACCTGCGCTTCCCCAATGAGAGTTCGACCTACCATTATAGGAAAACGTGTTTTCGTGAAGAAATCATGACAAACTAACACGAAATGAAGATTTCATTATAACTTGACATTCTGAGTTCATTTCATGAAACCTGCGCTTCCCCTATAAGAGTTCGACCTAACATTATAGGAAAACGTGTTTTCGAGAAGAAATCATGACAAACTACCACGAAATGAAGATTTCATTATAACTTGACATTCTGAGTTCATTTCATGAAACCTGCGCTTCCCCTATAAGAGTTCGACCTACCATTATAGGAAAACGTGTTTTCGTGAAGAAATCATGACAAACTAACACAAAATGAAGATTTCATTATTACTTGACATTCTGAGTTCATTTCATGAAACCTGCGCTTCCCCTATAAGAGTTCGACCTACCATTATAGGAAAACGTGTTTTCGTGAAGAAATCATGACAAACTAGCACGAAATGAAGATTTCATTATAACTTGACATTCTGAGTTCATTTCATGAAACCTGCGCTTCCCATATAAGAGTTCGACCTAACATTATAGAAAAACGTGTTTTCGTGAAGAAATCATGACAAACTAACACGAAATGAAGATTTCATTATAACTTGACATTCTGAGTTCATTTCATGAAACCTGCGCTTCCCCTATAAGAGTTCGACCTAACATTATAGGAAAACGTGTTTTCGTGAAGAAATCATGACAAACTAACACAAAATGAAGATTTCATTATAACTTGACATTCTGAGTTCATTTCCTGAAACCTGCACTTCCCCTATAAGAGTTCGACCTAACATTATAGAAAAACGTGTTTTCGTGAAGAAATCATCACAAACTAACACAAAATGAAGATTTCATTATAACTTGACATTCTGAGTTCATTTCATGAAACCTGCGCTTCCCCTATAAGAGTTCGACCTACCATTATAGGAAAACGTGTTTTCGTGAAGAAATCATGACAAACTTACACGAAATGAAGATTTCATTATAACTTGACATTCTGAGTTCATTTCATGAAACCTGCGCTTCCCCAATGAGAGTTCGACCTACCATTATAGGAAAACGTGTTTTCGTGAAGAAATCATGACAAACTAACACGAAATGAAGATTTCATTATAACTTGACATTCTGAGTTCATTTCATGAAACCTGCGCTTCCCCTATAAGAGTTCGACCTAACATTATAGGAAAACGTGTTTTCGAGAAGAAATCATGACAAACTACCACGAAATGAAGATTTCATTATAACTTGACATTCTGAGTTCATTTCATGAAACCTGCGCTTCCCCTATAAGAGTTCGACCTACCATTATAGGAAAACGTGTTTTCGTGAAGAAATCATGACAAACTAACACAAAATGAAGATTTCATTATTACTTGACATTCTGAGTTCATTTCATGAAACCTGCGCTTCCCCTATAAGAGTTCGACCTACCATTATAGGAAAACGTGTTTTCGTGAAGAAATCATGACAAACTAGCACGAAATGAAGATTTCATTATAACTTGACATTCTGAGTTCATTTCATGAAACCTGCGCTTCCCATATAAGAGTTCGACCTAACATTATAGAAAAACGTGTTTTCGTGAAGAAATCATGACAAACTAACACGAAATGAAGATTTCATTATAACTTGACATTCTGAGTTCATTTCATGAAACCTGCGCTTCCCCTATAAGAGTTCGACCTAACATTATAGGAAAACGTGTTTTCGTGAAGAAATCATGACAAACTAACACAAAATGAAGATTTCATTATAACTTGATATACTGAGTTCATTTCATGAAACCTGCGCTTCCCCTATAAGAGTTCGACCTAACATTATAGGAAAACGTGTTTTCGTGAAGAAATCATGACAAACTAACACAAAATGAAGATTTCATTATAACTTGACATTCTGAGTTCATTTCATGAAACCTGCGCTTCCCCTATATGAGTTCGACCTACCATTATAGGAAAACGTGTTTTCGTGAAGAAATCATGACAAACTAACACAAAATGAAGATTTCATTATAACTTGATATACTGAGTTCATTTCATGAAACCTGCGCTTCCCCTATAAGAGTTCGACCTAACATTATAGAAAAACGTGTTTTCGTGAAGAAATCATGACAAACTAACACGAAATGAAGATTTCATTATAACTTGACATTCTGAGTTCATTTCATGAAACCTGCGCTTCCCCCATAAGAGTTCGACCTAACATTATAGAATAACGTGTTTTCGTGAAGAAATCATGACAAACTAACACGAAATGAAGATTTCATTATAACTTGACATTCTGAGTTCATTTCATGAAACCTGCGCTTCCCCTATAAGAGATCGACCTAACATTATAGGAAAACGTGTTTTCGTGAAGAAATCATGACAAACTAACACGAAATGAAGATTTCATTATAACTTGACATTCTGAGTTCATTTCATGAAACCTGCGCTTCCCCAATGAGAGTTCGACCTACCATTATAGGAAAACGTGTTTTCGTGAAGAAATCATGACAAACTAACACGAAATGAAGATTTCATTATAACTTGACATTCTGAGTTCATTTCATGAAACCTGCGCTTCCCCAATAAGAGTTCGACCTACCATTATAGGAAAACGTGTTTTCGTGAAGAAATCATGACAAACTAACACGAAATGAAGATTTCATTATAACTTGACATTCTGAGTTCATTTCATGAAACCAGCGCTTCCCCAATAAGAGTTCGACCTACCATTATAGCAAAACGTGTTTTCGTGAAGAAATCATGACAAACTTACACGAAATGAAGATTTCATTATAACTTGACATTCTGAGTTCATTTCATGAAACCTGCGCTTCCCCTATAAGAGTTCGACCTAACATTATAGGAAAACGTGTTTTCGTGAAGAAATCATGACAAACTAACACAAAATGAAGATTTCATTATAACTTGATATACTGAGTTCATTTCATGAAACCTGCGCTTCCCCTATAAGAGTTCGACCTAACATTATAGGAAAACGTGTTTTCGTGAAGAAATCATGACAAACTAACACAAAATGAAGATTTCATTATAACTTGACATTCTGAGTTCATTTCATGAAACCTGCGCTTCCCCTATATGAGTTCGACCTACCATTATAGGAAAACGTGTTTTCGTGAAGAAATCATGACAAACTAACACAAAATGAAGATTTCATTATAACTTGATATACTGAGTTCATTTCATGAAACCTGCGCTTCCCCTATAAGAGTTCGACCTAACATTATAGAAAAACGTGTTTTCGTGAAGAAATCATGACAAACTAACACGAAATGAAGA
Organism: Paramormyrops kingsleyae; assembly: GCF_048594095.1. NCBI lineage: Eukaryota > Metazoa > Chordata > Actinopteri > Osteoglossiformes > Mormyridae > Paramormyrops > Paramormyrops kingsleyae. The sequence continues at coordinate 38,197,516 of NC_132802.1, read as the reverse complement.
TTTCATTATAACTTGACATTCTGAGTTCATTTCATGAAACCTGCGCTTCCCCCATAAGAGTTCGACCTAACATTATAGAATAACGTGTTTTCGTGAAGAAATCATGACAAACTAACACGAAATGAAGATTTCATTATAACTTGACATTCTGAGTTCATTTCATGAAACCTGCGCTTACCCTATAAGAGATCGACCTAACATTATAGGAAAACGTGTTTTCGTGAAGAAATCATGACAAACTAACACGAAATGAAGATTTCATTATAACTTGACATTCTGAGTTCATTTCATGAAACCTGCGCTTCCCCAATGAGAGTTCGACCTACCATTATAGGAAAACGTGTTTTCGTGAAGAAATCATGACAAACTAACACGAAATGAAGATTTCATTATAACTTGACATTCTGAGTTCATTTCATGAAACCTGCGCTTCCCCAATAAGAGTTCGACCTACCATTATAGGAAAACGTGTTTTCGTGAAGAAATCATGACAAACTAACACGAAATGAAGATTTCATTATAACTTGACATTCTGAGTTCATTTCATGAAACCAGCGCTTCCCCAATAAGAGTTCGACCTACCATTATAGCAAAACGTGTTTTCGTGAAGAAATCATGACAAACTTACACGAAATGAAGATTTCATTATAACTTGACATTCTGAGTTCATTTCATGAAACCTGCGCTTCCCCAATAAGAGTTCGACCTAACATTATAGGAAAATGTGTTTTCGTGAAGAAATCATGACAAACTAACACGAGATGAAGATTTCATTATAACTTGACATTCTGAGTTCATTTCATGAAACCTGCGCTTCCCCAATGAGAGTTCGACCTACCATTATAGGAAAACGTGTTTTCGTGAAGAAATCATGACAAACTAACACGAGATGAAGATTTCATTATAACTTGACATTCTGAGTTCATTTCATGAAACCTGCGCTTCCCCAATGAGAGTTCGACCTACCATTATAGGAAAACGTGTTTTCGTGAAGAAATCATGACAAACTAACACGAAATGAAGATTTCATTATACCTTGACATTCTGAGTTCATTTCATGAAACCTGCGCTTCCCCTATAAGAGTTCGACCTAACATTATAGGAAAACGTGTTTTCGTGAAGAAATCATGACAAACTAACACGAAATGAAGATTTCATTATAACTTGACATTCTGAGTTCATTTCATGAAACCTGCGCTTCCCCTATAAGAGTTCGACCTAACATTATAGGAAAACGTGTTTTCGTGAAGAAATCATGACAAACTAACACGAAATGAAGATTTCATTATAACTTGATATACTGAGTTCATTTCATGAAACCTGCGCTTCCCCAATAAGAGTTCGACCTACCATTATAGGAAAACGTGTTTTCGTGAAGAAATCATGACAAACTAACACGAAATGAAGATTTCATTATAACTTGACATTCTGAGTTCATTTCATGAAACCTGCGCTTCCCCCATAAGAGTTCGACCTAACATTATAGAAAAACGTGTTTTCGTGAAGAAATCATGACAAACTAACACGAAATGAAGATTTCATTATAACTTGACATTCTGAGTTCATTTCATGAAACCTGCGCTTCCCCCATAAGAGTTCGACCTAACATTATAGAATAACGTGTTTTCGTGAAGAAATCATGACAAACTAACACGAAATGAAGATTTCATTATAACTTGACATTCTGAGTTCATTTCATGAAACCTGCGCTTCCCCAATAAGAGTTCGACCTACCATTATAGGAAAACGTGTTTTCGTGAAGAAATCATGACAAACTAACACGAAATGAAGATTTCATTATAACTTGACATTCTGAGTTCATTTCATGAAACCTGCGCTTCCCCTATAAGAGTTTGACCTACCATTATAGGAAAACGTGTTTTCGTGAAGAAATCATGACAAACTTACACGAAATGAAGATTTCATTATAACTTGACATTCTGAGTTCATTTCATGAAACCTGCGCTTCCCCAATGAGAGTTCGACCTACCATTATAGGAAAACGTGTTTTCGTGAAGAAATCATGACAAACTAACACGAAATGAAGATTTCATTATAACTTGACATTCTGAGTTCATTTCATGAAACCTGCGCTTCCCCTATAAGAGTTCGACCTACCATTATAGGAAAACGTGTTTTCGTGAAGAAATCATGACAAACTTACACGAAATGAAGATTTCATTATAACTTGACATTCTGAGTTCATTTCATGAAACCTGCGCTTCCCCAATGAGAGTTCGACCTACCATTATAGGAAAACGTGTTTTCGTGAAGAAATCATGACAAACTAACACAAAATGAAGATTTCATTATAACTTGACATTCTGAGTTCATTTCATGAAACCTGCGCTTCCCCTATAAGAGTTCGACCTAACATTATAGGAAAACGTGTTTTCGTGAAGAAATCATGACAAACTAGCACGAAATGAAGATTTCATTATAACTTGACATTCTGAGTTCATTTCATGAAACCTGCGCTTCCCATATAAGAGTTCGACCTAACATTATAGAAAAACGTGTTTTCGTGAAGAAATCATGACAAACTAACACGAAATGAAGATTTCATTATAACTTGACATTCTGAGTTCATTTCATGAAACCTGCGCTTCCCCTATAAGAGTTCGACCTAACATTATAGGAAAACGTGTTTTCGAGAAGAAATCATGACAAACTAACACGAGATGAAGATTTCATTATAACTTGACATTCTGAGTTCATTTCATGAAACCTGCGCTTCCCCAATGAGAGTTCGACCTACCATTATAGGAAAACGTGTTTTCGTGAAGAAATCATGACAAACTACCACGAAATGAAGATTTCATTATAACTTGACATTCTGAGTTCATTTCATGAAACCTGCGCTTCCCCTATAAGAGTTCGACCTAACATTATAGGAAAACGTGTTTTCGAGAAGAAATCATGACAAACTACCACGAAATGAAGATTTCATTATAACTTGACATTCTGAGTTCATTTCATGAAACCTGCGCTTCCCCTATAAGAGTTCGACCTACCATTATAGGAAAACGTGTTTTCGTGAAGAAATCATGACAAACTAACACAAAATGAAGATTTCATTATAACTTGACATTCTGAGTTCATTTCATGAAACCTGCGCTTCCCTAATAAGAGTTCGACCTACCATTATAGGAAAACGTGTTTTCGTGAAGAAATCATGACAAACTAACACGAAATGAAGATTTCATTATATCTTGACATTCTGAGTTCATTTCATGAAACCTGCACTTCCCCTATAAGAGTTCGACCTAACATTATAGAAAAACGTGTTTTCGTGAAGAAATCATCACAAACTAACACAAAATGAAGATTTCATTATAACTTGACATTCTGAGTTCATTTCATGAAACCTGCGCTTCCCCTATAAGAGTTCGACCTACCATTATAGCAAAACGTGTTTTCGTGAAGAAATCATGACAAACTTACACGAAATGAAGATTTCATTATAACTTGACATTCTGAGTTCATTTCATGAAACCTGCGCTTCCCCAATAAGAGTTCGACCTAACATTATAGGAAAATGTGTTTTCGTGAAGAAATCATGACAAACTAACACGAGATGAAGATTTCATTATAACTTGACATTCTGAGTTCATTTCATGAAACCTGCGCTTCCCCAATGAGAGTTCGACCTACCATTATAGGAAAACGTGTTTTCGTGAAGAAATCATGACAAACTAACACGAAATGAAGATTTCATTATAACTTGACATTCTGAGTTCATTTCATGAAACCTGCGCTTCCCCTATAAGAGTTCGACCTAACATTATAGGAAAACGTGTTTTCGAGAAGAAATCATGACAAACTACCACGAAATGAAGATTTCATTATAACTTGACATTCTGAGTTCATTTCATGAAACCTGCGCTTCCCCTATAAGAGTTCGACCTATCATTATAGGAAAACGTGTTTTCGTGAAGAAATCATGACAAACTAACACGAAATGAAGATTTCATTATAACTTGACATTCTGAGTTCATTTCATGAAACCTGCGCTTCCCCTATAAGAGTTCGACCTAACATTATAGGAAAACGTGTTTTCGTGAAGAAGTCATGACAAACTAACACAAAATGAAGATTTCATTATAACTTGACATTCTGAGTTCATTTCATGAAACCTGCGCTTCCCCTATAAGAGTTCGACCTACCATTATAGGAAAACGTGTTTTCGTGAAGAAATCATGACAAACTAGCACGAAATGAAGATTTCATTATAACTTGACATTCTGAGTTCATTTCATGAAACCTGCGCTTCCCATATAAGAGTTCGACCTAACATTATAGAAAAACGTGTTTTCGTGAAGAAATCATGACAAACTAACACGAAATGAAGATTTCATTATAACTTGACATTCTGAGTTCATTTCATGAAACCTGCGCTTCCCCTATAAGAGTTCGACCTACCATTATAGGAAAACGTGTTTTCGTGAAGAAATCATGACAAACTAACACAAAATGAAGATTTCATTATAACTTGATATACTGAGTTCATTTCATGAAACCTGCGCTTCCCCTATAAGAGTTCGACCTACCATTATAGGAAAACGTGTTTTCGTGAAGAAATCATGACAAACTAACACAAAATGAAGATTTCATTATAACTTGACATTCTGAGTTCATTTCATGAAACCTGCGCTTCCCCTATAAGAGTTCGACCTACCATTATAGGAAAACGTGTTTTCGTGAAGAAATCATGACAAACTAACACAAAATGAAGATTTCATTATAACTTGATATACTGAGTTCATTTCATGAAACATGCGCTTCCCCAATAAGAGTTCGACCTACCATTATAGGAAAACGTGTTTTCGTGAAGAAATCATGACAAACTAACACGAAATGAAGATTTCATGATAACTTGACATTCTGAGTTCATTTCATGAAACCTGCGCTTCCCCTATAAGAGTTCGACCTAACATTATAGAAAAACGTGTTTTCGTGAAGAAATCATGACAAACTAACACGAAATGAAGATTTCATTATAACTTGACATTCTGAGTTCATTTCATGAAACCTGCGCTTCCCCCATAAGAGTTCGACCTAACATTATAGAATAACGTGTTTTCGTGAAGAAATCATGACAAACTAACACGAAATGAAGATTTCATTATAACTTGACATTCTGAGTTCATTTCATGAAACCTGCGCTTCCCCTATAAGAGATCGACCTAACATTGTAGGAAAACGTGTTTTCGTGAAGAAATCATGACAAACTAACACGAAATGAAGATTTCATTATAACTTGACATTCTGAGTTCATTTCATGAAACCTGCGCTTCCCCAATGAGAGTTCGACCTACCATTATAGGAAAACGTGTTTTCGTGAAGAAATCATGACAAACTAACACGAAATGAAGATTTCATTATAACTTGACATTCTGAGTTCATTTCATGAAACCAGCGCTTCCCCAATAAGAGTTCGACCTACCATTATAGCAAAACGTGTTTTCGTGAAGAAATCATGACAAACTTACACGAAATGAAGATTTCATTATAACTTGACATTCTGAGTTCATTTCATGAAACCTGCGCTTCCCCAATAAGAGTTCGACCTAACATTATAGGAAAATGTGTTTTCGTGAAGAAATCATGACAAACTAACACGAGATGAAGATTTCATTATAACTTGACATTCTGAGTTCATTTCATGAAACCTGCGCTTCCCCAATGAGAGTTCGACCTACCATTATAGGAAAATGTGTTTTCGTGAAGAAATCATGACAAACTAACACGAGATGAAGATTTCATTATAACTTGACATTCTGAGTTCATTTCATGAAACCTGCGCTTCCCCAATGAGAGTTCGACCTACCATTATAGGAAAACGTGTTTTCGTGAAGAAATCATGACAAACTAACACGAAATGAAGATTTCATTATAACTTGACATTCTGAGTTCATTTCATGAAACCTGCGCTTCCCCTATAAGAGATCGACCTAACATTGTAGGAAAACGTGTTTTCGTGAAGAAATCATGACAAACTAACACGAAATGAAGATTTCATTATAACTTGACATTCTGAGTTCATTTCATGAAACCTGCGCTTCCCCAATGAGAGTTCGACCTACCATTATAGGAAAACGTGTTTTCGTGAAGAAATCATGACAAACTAACACGAAATGAAGATTTCATTATAACTTGACATTCTGAGTTCATTTCATGAAACCAGCGCTTCCCCAATAAGAGTTCGACCTACCATTATAGCAAAACGTGTTTTCGTGAAGAAATCATGACAAACTTACACGAAATGAAGATTTCATTATAACTTGACATTCTGAGTTCATTTCATGAAACCTGCGCTTCCCCAATAAGAGTTCGACCTAACATTATAGGAAAATGTGTTTTCGTGAAGAAATCATGACAAACTAACACGAGATGAAGATTTCATTATAACTTGACATTCTGAGTTCATTTCATGAAACCTGCGCTTCCCCAATGAGAGTTCGACCTACCATTATAGGAAAACGTGTTTTCGTGAAGAAATCATGACAAACTAACACGAGATGAAGATTTCATTATAACTTGACATTCTGAGTTCATTTCATGAAACCTGCGCTTCCCCAATGAGAGTTCGACCTACCATTATAGGAAAACGTGTTTTCGTGAAGAAATCATGACAAACTAACACGAAATGAAGATTTCATTATAACTTGACATTCTGAGTTCATTTCATGAAACCTGCGCTTCCCCTATAAGAGTTCGACCTAACATTATAGGAAAACGTGTTTTCGAGAAGAAATCATGACAAACTACCACGAAATGAAGATTTCATTATAACTTGACATTCTGAGTTCATTTCATGAAACCTGCGCTTCCCCAATGAGAGTTCGACCTACCATTATAGGAAAACGTGTTTTCGTGAAGAAATCATGACAAACTAACACGAAATGAAGATTTCATTATAACTTGACATTCTGAGTTCATTTCATGAAACCAGCGCTTCCCCAATAAGAGTTCGACCTACCATTATAGCAAAACGTGTTTTCGTGAAGAAATCATGACAAACTTACACGAAATGAAGATTTCATTATAACTTGACATTCTGAGTTCATTTCATGAAACCTGCGCTTCCCCAATAAGAGTTCGACCTAACATTATAGGAAAATGTGTTTTCGTGAAGAAATCATGACAAACTAACACGAGATGAAGATTTCATTATAACTTGACATTCTGAGTTCATTTCATGAAACCTGCGCTTCCCCAATGAGAGTTCGACCTACCATTATAGGAAAATGTGTTTTCGTGAAGAAATCATGACAAACTAACACGAGATGAAGATTTCATTATAACTTGACAGTCTGAGTTCATTTCATGAAACCTGCGCTTCCCCAATGAGAGTTCGACCTACCATTATAGGAAAACGTGTTTTCGTGAAGAAATCATGACAAACTTACACGAAATGAAGATTTCATTATAACTTGACATTCTGAGTTCATTTCATGAAACCTGCGCTTCCCCAATGAGAGTTCGACCTACCATTATAGGAAAACGTGTTTTCGTGAAGAAATCATGACAAACTAACACGAAATGAAGATTTCATTATAACTTGACATTCTGAGTTCATTTCATGAAACCTGCGCTTCCCCTATAAGAGTTCGACCTAACATTATAGGAAAACGTGTTTTCGAGAAGAAATCATGACAAACTACCACGAAATGAAGATTTCATTATAACTTGACATTCTGAGTTCATTTCATGAAACCTGCGCTTCCCCTATAAGAGTTCGACCTACCATTATAGGAAAACGTGTTTTCGTGAAGAAATCATGACAAACTAACACAAAATGAAGATTTCATTATAACTTGACATTCTGAGTTCATTTCATGAAACCTGCGCTTCCCCTATAAGAGTTCGACCTACCATTATAGGAAAACGTGTTTTCGTGAAGAAATCATGACAAACTAGCACGAAATGAAGATTTCATTATAACTTGACATTCTGAGTTCATTTCATGAAACCTGCGCTTCCCATATAAGAGTTCGACCTAACATTATAGAAAAACGTGTTTTCGTGAAGAAATCATGACAAACTAACACGAAATGAAGATTTCATTATAACTTGACATTCTGAGTTCATTTCATGAAACCTGCGCTTCCCCTATAAGAGTTCGACCTAACATTATAGGAAAACGTGTTTTCGTGAAGAAATCATGACAAACTAACACAAAATGAAGATTTCATTATAACTTGATATACTGAGTTCATTTCATGAAACCTGCGCTTCCCCTATAAGAGTTCGACCTAACATTATAGGAAAACGTGTTTTCGTGAAGAAATCATGACAAACTAACACAAAATGAAGATTTCATTATAACTTGACATTCTGAGTTCATTTCATGAAACCTGCGCTTCCCCTATAAGAGTTCGACCTACCATTATAGGAAAACGTGTTTTCGTGAAGAAATCATGACAAACTAACACAAAATGAAGATTTCATTATAACTTGATATACTGAGTTCATTTCATGAAACCTGCGCTTCCCCTATAAGAGTTCGACCTAACATTATAGAAAAACGTGTTTTCGTGAAGAAATCATGACAAACTAACACGAAATGAAGATTTCATTATAACTTGACATTCTGAGTTCATTTCATGAAACCTGCGCTTCCCCCATAAGAGTTCGACCTAACATTATAGAATAACGTGTTTTCGTGAAGAAATCATGACAAACTAACACGAAATGAAGATTTCATTATAACTTGACATTCTGAGTTCATTTCATGAAACCTGCGCTTCCCCTATAAGAGATCGACCTAACATTATAGGAAAACGTGTTTTCGTGAAGAAATCATGACAAACTAACACGAAATGAAGATTTCATTATAACTTGACATTCTGAGTTCATTTCATGAAACCTGCGCTTCCCCAATGAGAGTTCGACCTACCATTATAGGAAAACGTGTTTTCGTGAAGAAATCATGACAAACTAACACGAAATGAAGATTTCATTATAACTTGACATTCTGAGTTCATTTCATGAAACCTGCGCTTCCCCAATAAGAGTTCGACCTACCATTATAGGAAAACGTGTTTTCGTGAAGAAATCATGACAAACTAACACGAAATGAAGATTTCATTATAACTTGACATTCTGAGTTCATTTCATGAAACCAGCGCTTCCCCAATAAGAGTTCGACCTACCATTATAGCAAAACGTGTTTTCGTGAAGAAATCATGACAAACTTACACGAAATGAAGATTTCATTATAACTTGACATTCTGAGTTCATTTCATGAAACCTGCGCTTCCCCAATAAGAGTTCGACCTAACATTATAGGAAAATGTGTTTTCGTGAAGAAATCATGACAAACTAACACGAGATGAAGATTTCATTATAACTTGACATTCTGAGTTCATTTCATGAAACCTGCGCTTCCCCAATGAGAGTTCGACCTACCATTATAGGAAAACGTGTTTTCGTGAAGAAATCATGACAAACTAACACGAGATGAAGATTTCATTATAACTTGACATTCTGAGTTCATTTCATGAAACCTGCGCTTCCCCAATGAGAGTTCGACCTACCATTATAGGAAAACGTGTTTTCGTGAAGAAATCATGACAAACTAACACGAAATGAAGATTTCATTATACCTTGACATTCTGAGTTCATTTCATGAAACCTGCGCTTCCCCTATAAGAGTTCGACCTAACATTATAGGAAAACGTGTTTTCGTGAAGAAATCATGACAAACTAACACGAAATGAAGATTTCATTATAACTTGACATTCTGAGTTCATTTCATGAAACCTGCGCTTCCCCTATAAGAGTTCGACCTAACATTATAGGAAAACGTGTTTTCGTGAAGAAATCATGACAAACTAACACGAAATGAAGATTTCATTATAACTTGATATACTGAGTTCATTTCATGAAACCTGCGCTTCCCCAATAAGAGTTCGACCTACCATTATAGGAAAACGTGTTTTCGTGAAGAAATCATGACAAACTAACACGAAATGAAGATTTCATTATAACTTGACATTCTGAGTTCATTTCATGAAACCTGCGCTTCCCCTATAAGAGTTCGACCTACCAATATAGGAAAACGTGTTTTCGTGAAGAAATCATGACAAACTAACACGAAATGAAGATTTCATTATAACTTGACATTCTGAGTTCATTTCATGAAACCTGCGCTTCCCCCATAAGAGTTCGACCTAACATTATAGAAAAACGTGTTTTCGTGAAGAAATCATGACAAACTAACACGAAATGAAGATTTCATTATAACTTGACATTCTGAGTTCATTTCATGAAACCTGCGCTTCCCCCATAAGAGTTCGACCTAACATTATAGAATAACGTGCTTTCGTGAAGAAATCATGACAAACTAACACGAAATGAAGATTTCATTATAACTTGACATTCTGAGTTCATTTCATGAAACCTGCGCTTCCCCAATAAGAGTTCGACCTACCATTATAGGAAAACGTGTTTTCGTGAAGAAATCATGACAAACTAACACGAAATGAAGATTTCATTATAACTTGACATTCTGAGTTCATTTCATGAAACCTGCGCTTCCCCCATAAGAGTTCGACCTAACATTATAGAATAACGTGCTTTCGTGAAGAAATCATGACAAACTAACACGAAATGAAGATTTCATTATAACTTGACATTCTGAGTTCATTTCATGAAACCTGCGCTTCCCCAATAAGAGTTCGACCTACCATTATAGGAAAACGTGTTTTCGTGAAGAAATCATGACAAACTAACACGAAATGAAGATTTCATTATAACTTGACATTCTGAGTTCATTTCATGAAACCTGCGCTTCCCCTATAAGAGTTCGACCTACCATTATAGGAAAACGTGTTTTCGTGAAGAAATCATGACAAACTTACACGAAATGAAGATTTCATTATAACTTGACATTCTGAGTTCATTTCATGAAACCTGCGCTTCCCCAATGAGAGTTCGACCTACCATTATAGGAAAACGTGTTTTCGTGAAGAAATCATGACAAACTAACACGAAATGAAGATTTCATTATAACTTGACATTCTGAGTTCATTTCATGAAACCTGCGCTTCCCCTATAAGAGTTCGACCTAACATTATAGGAAAACGTGTTTTCGAGAAGAAATCATGACAAACTACCACGAAATGAAGATTTCATTATAACTTGACATTCTGAGTTCATTTCATGAAACCTGCGCTTCCCCTATAAGAGTTCGACCTACCATTATAGGAAAACGTGTTTTCGTGAAGAAATCATGACAAACTAACACAAAATGAAGATTTCATTATAACTTGACATTCTGAGTTCATTTCATGAAACCTGCGCTTCCCCTATAAGAGTTCGACCTAACATTATAGGAAAACGTGTTTTCGTGAAGAAATCATGACAAACTAGCACGAAATGAAGATTTCATTATAACTTGACATTCTGAGTTCATTTCATGAAACCTGCGCTTCCCATATAAGAGTTCGACCTAACATTATAGAAAAACGTGTTTTCGTGAAGAAATCATGACAAACTAACACGAAATGAAGATTTCATTATAACTTGACATTCTGAGTTCATTTCATGAAACCTGCGCTTCCCCTATAAGAGTTCGACCTAACATTATAGGAAAACGTGTTTTCGAGAAGAAATCATGACAAACTAACACGAGATGAAGATTTCATTATAACTTGACATTCTGAGTTCATTTCATGAAACCTGCGCTTCCCCAATGAGAGTTCGACCTACCATTATAGGAAAACGTGTTTTCGTGAAGAAATCATGACAAACTACCACGAAATGAAGATTTCATTATAACTTGACATTCTGAGTTCATTTCATGAAACCTGCGCTTCCCCTATAAGAGTTCGACCTAACATTATAGGAAAACGTGTTTTCGAGAAGAAATCATGACAAACTACCACGAAATGAAGATTTCATTATAACTTGACATTCTGAGTTCATTTCATGAAACCTGCGCTTCCCCAATGAGAGTTCGACCTAACATTATAGAAAAACGTGTTTTCGTGAAGAAATCATCACAAACTAACACAAAATGAAGATTTCATTATAACTTGACATTCTGAGTTCATTTCATGAAACCTGCGCTTCCCCTATAAGAGTTCGACCTACCATTATAGGAAAACGTGTTTTCGTGAAGAAATCATGACAAACTAACACAAAATGAAGATTTCATTATAACTTGACATTCTGAGTTCATTTCATGAAACCTGCGCTTCCCCTATAAGAGTTCGACCTACCATTATAGGAAAACGTGTTTTCGTGAAGAAATCATGACAAACTAGCACGAAATGAAGATTTCATTATAACTTGACATTCTGAGTTCATTTCATGAAACCTGCGCTTCCCATATAAGAGTTCGACCTAACATTATAGAAAAACGTGTTTTCGTGAAGAAATCATGACAAACTAACACGAAATGAAGATTTCATTATAACTTGACATTCTGAGTTCATTTCATGAAACCTGCGCTTCCCCTATAAGAGTTCGACCTACCATTATAGGAAAACGTGTTTTCGTGAAGAAATCATGACAAACTAACACGAAATGAAGATTTCATTATATCTTGACATTCTGAGTTCATTTCATGAAACCTGCGCTTCCCCTATAAGAGTTCGACCTAACATTATAGGAAAACGTGTTTTCGTGAAGAAATCATGACAAACTAACACAAAATGAAGATTTCATTATAACTTGACATTCTGAGTTCATTTCATGAAACCTGCGCTTCCCCTATAAGAGTTCGACCTACCATTATAGGAAAACGTGTTTTCGTGAAGAAATCATGACAAACTTACACGAAATGAAGATTTCATTATAACTTGACATTCTGAGTTCATTTCATGAAACCTGCGCTTCCCCAATAAGAGTTCGACCTAACATTATAGGAAAATGTGTTTTCGTGAAGAAATCATGACAAACTAACACGAGATGAAGATTTCATTATAACTTGACATTCTGAGTTCATTTCATGAAACCTGCGCTTCCCCAATGAGAGTTCGACCTACCATTATAGGAAAACGTGTTTTCGTGAAGAAATCATGACAAACTAACACGAGATGAAGATTTCATTATAACTTGACATTCTGAGTTCATTTCATGAAACCTGCGCTTCCCCAATGAGAGTTCGACCTACCATTATAGGAAAACGTGTTTTCGTGAAGAAATCATGACAAACTAACACGAAATGAAGATTTCATTATACCTTGACATTCTGAGTTCATTTCATGAAACCTGCGCTTCCCCTATAAGAGTTCGACCTAACATTATAGGAAAACGTGTTTTCGTGAAGAAATCATGACAAACTAACACGAAATGAAGATTTCATTATAACTTGACATTCTGAGTTCATTTCATGAAACCTGCGCTTCCCCTATAAGAGTTCGACCTACCATTATAGGAAAACGTGTTTTCGTGAAGAAATCATGACAAACTAACACGAAATGAAGATTTCATTATAACTTGATATACTGAGTTCATTTCATGAAACCTGCGCTTCCCCAATAAGAGTTCGACCTACCATTATAGGAAAACGTGTTTTCGTGAAGAAATCATGACAAACTAACACGAAATGAAGATTTCATTATAACTTGACATTCTGAGTTCATTTCATGAAACCTGCGCTTCCCCTATAAGAGTTCGACCTACCATTATAGGAAAACGTGTTTTCGTGAAGAAATCATGACAAACTAACACGAAATGAAGATTTCATTATAACTTGACATTCTGAGTTCATTTCATGAAACCTGCGCTTCCCCAATAAGAGTTCGACCTACCATTATAGGAAAACGTGTTTTCGTGAAGAAATCATGACAAACTAACACGAAATGAAGATTTCATTATAACTTGACATTCTGAGTTCATTATATGAAACCTGCGCTTCCCCTATAAGAGTTCGACCTACCAATATAGGAAAACGTGTTTTCGTGAAGAAATCATGACAAACTAACACGAAATGAAGATTTCATTATAACTTGACATTCTGAGTTCATTTCATGAAACCTGCGCTTCCCCTATAAGAGTTCGACCTAACATTATAGGAAAACGTGTTTTCGTGAAGAAATCATGACAAACTAACTCAAAATGAAGATTTCATTATAACTTGACATTCTGAGTTCATTTCATGAAACCTGCGCTTCCCCAATAAGAGTTCGACCTACCATTATAGGAAAACGTGTTTTCGTGAAGAAATCATGACAAACTAACACGAAATGAAGATTTCATTATAACTTGACATTCTGAGTTCATTTCATGAAACCTGCGCTTCCCTAATAAGAGTTCGACCTACCATTATAGGAAAACGTGTTTTCGTGAAGAAATCATGACAAACTAACACGAAATGAAGATTTCATTATATCTTGACATTCTGAGTTCATTTCATGAAACCTGCACTTCCCCTATAAGAGTTCGACCTAACATTATAGAAAAACGTGTTTTCGTGAAGAAATCATCACAAACTAACACAAAATGAAGATTTCATTATAACTTGACATTCTGAGTTCATTTCATGAAACCTGCGCTTCCCCTATAAGAGTTCGACCTACCATTATAGGAAAACGTGTTTTCGTGAAGAAATCATGACAAACTTACACGAAATGAAGATTTCATTATAACTTGACATTCTGAGTTCATTTCATGAAACCTGCGCTTCCCCAATGAGAGTTCGACCTACCATTATAGGAAAACGTGTTTTCGTGAAGAAATCATGACAAACTAACACGAAATGAAGATTTCATTATAACTTGACATTCTGAGTTCATTTCATGAAACCTGCGCTTCCCCTATAAGAGTTCGACCTAACATTATAGGAAAACGTGTTTTCGAGAAGAAATCATGACAAACTACCACGAAATGAAGATTTCATTATAACTTGACATTCTGAGTTCATTTCATGAAACCTGCGCTTCCCCTATAAGAGTTCGACCTACCATTATAGGAAAACGTGTTTTCGTGAAGAAATCATGACAAACTAACACAAAATGAAGATTTCATTATAACTTGACATTCTGAGTTCATTTCATGAAACCTGCGCTTCCCCTATAAGAGTTCGACCTACCATTATAGGAAAACGTGTTTTCGTGAAGAAATCATGACAAACTAGCACGAAATGAAGATTTCATTATAACTTGACATTCTGAGTTCATTTCATGAAACCTGCGCTTCCCATATAAGAGTTCGACCTAACATTATAGAAAAACGTGTTTTCGTGAAGAAATCATGACAAACTAACACGAAATGAAGATTTCATTATAACTTGACATTCTGAGTTCATTTCATGAAACCTGCGCTTCCCCTATAAGAGTTCGACCTAACATTATAGGAAAACGTGTTTTCGTGAAGAAATCATGACAAACTAACACAAAATGAAGATTTCATTATAACTTGATATACTGAGTTCATTTCATGAAACCTGCGCTTCCCCTATAAGAGTTCGACCTAACATTATAGGAAAACGTGTTTTCGTGAAGAAATCATGACAAACTAACACAAAATGAAGATTTCATTATAACTTGACATTCTGAGTTCATTTCATGAAACCTGCGCTTCCCCTATAAGAGTTCGACCTACCATTATAGGAAAACGTGTTTTCGTGAAGAAATCATGACAAACTAACACAAAATGAAGATTTCATTATAACTTGATATACTGAGTTCATTTCATGAAACCTGCGCTTCCCCTATAAGAGTTCGACCTAACATTATAGAAAAACGTGTTTTCGTGAAGAAATCATGACAAACTAACACGAAATGAAGATTTCATTATAACTTGACATTCTGAGTTCATTTCATGAAACCTGCGCTTCCCCCATAAGAGTTCGACCTAACATTATAGAATAACGTGTTTTCGTGAAGAAATCATGACAAACTAACACGAAATGAAGATTTCATTATAACTTGACATTCTGAGTTCATTTCATGAAACCTGCGCTTCCCCTATAAGAGATCGACCTAACATTATAGGAAAACGTGTTTTCGTGAAGAAATCATGACAAACTAACACGAAATGAAGATTTCATTATAACTTGACATTCTGAGTTCATTTCATGAAACCTGCGCTTCCCCAATGAGAGTTCGACCTACCATTATAGGAAAACGTGTTTTCGTGAAGAAATCATGACAAACTAACACGAAATGAAGATTTCATTATAACTTGACATTCTGAGTTCATTTCATGAAACCTGCGCTTCCCCAATAAGAGTTCGACCTACCATTATAGGAAAACGTGTTTTCGTGAAGAAATCATGACAAACTAACACGAAATGAAGATTTCATTATAACTTGACATTCTGAGTTCATTTCATGAAACCAGCGCTTCCCCAATAAGAGTTCGACCTACCATTATAGCAAAACGTGTTTTCGTGAAGAAATCATGACAAACTTACACGAAATGAAGATTTCATTATAACTTGACATTCTGAGTTCATTTCATGAAACCTGCGCTTCCCCAATAAGAGTTCGACCTAACATTATAGGAAAATGTGTTTTCGTGAAGAAATCATGACAAACTAACACGAGATGAAGATTTCATTATAACTTGACATTCTGAGTTCATTTCATGAAACCTGCGCTTCCCCAATGAGAGTTCGACCTACCATTATAGGAAAACGTGTTTTCGTGAAGAAATCATGACAAACTAACACGAGATGAAGATTTCATTATAACTTGACATTCTGAGTTCATTTCATGAAACCTGCGCTTCCCCAATGAGAGTTCGACCTACCATTATAGGAAAACGTGTTTTCGTGAAGAAATCATGACAAACTAACACGACATGAAGATTTCATTATACCTTGACATTCTGAGTTCATTTCATGAAACCTGCGCTTCCCCTATAAGAGTTCGACCTAACATTATAGGAAAACGTGTTTTCGTGAAGAAATCATGACAAACTAACACGAAATGAAGATTTCATTATAACTTGACATTCTGAGTTCATTTCATGAAACCTGCGCTTCCCCTATAAGAGTTCGACCTAACATTATAGGAAAACGTGTTTTCGTGAAGAAATCATGACAAACTAACACGAAATGAAGATTTCATTATAACTTGATATACTGAGTTCATTTCATGAAACCTGCGCTTCCCCAATAAGAGTTCGACCTACCATTATAGGAAAACGTGTTTTCGTGAAGAAATCATGACAAACTAACACGAAATGAAGATTTCATTATAACTTGACATTCTGAGTTCATTTCATGAAACCTGCGCTTCCCCTATAAGAGTTCGACCTACCAATATAGGAAAACGTGTTTTCGTGAAGAAATCATGACAAACTAACACGAAATGAAGATTTCATTATAACTTGACATTCTGAGTTCATTTCATGAAACCTGCGCTTACCCCATAAGAGTTCGACCTAACATTATAGAAAAACGTGTTTTCGTGAAGAAATCATGACAAACTAACACGAAATGAAGATTTCATTATAACTTGACATTCTGAGTTCATTTCATGAAACCTGCGCTTCCCCCATAAGAGTTCGACCTAACATTATAGAATAACGTGCTTTCGTGAAGAAATCATGACAAACTAACACGAAATGAAGATTTCATTATAACTTGACATTCTGAGTTCATTTCATGAAACCTGCGCTTCCCCAATAAGAGTTCGACCTACCATTATAGGAAAATGTGTTTTCGTGAAGAAATCATGACAAACTAACACGAAATGAAGATTTCATTATAACTTGACATTCTGAGTTCATTTCATGAAACCTGCGCTTCCCCTATAAGAGTTCGACCTACCATTATAGGAAAACGTGTTTTCGTGAAGAAATCATGACAAACTTACACGAAATGAAGATTTCATTATAACTTGACATTCTGAGTTCATTTCATGAAACCTGCGCTTCCCCAATGAGAGTTCGACCTACCATTATAGGAAAACGTGTTTTCGTGAAGAAATCATGACAAACTAACACGAAATGAAGATTTCATTATAACTTGACATTCTGAGTTCATTTCATGAAACCTGCGCTTCCCCTATAAGAGTTCGACCTAACATTATAGGAAAACGTGTTTTCGAGAAGAAATCATGACAAACTACCACGAAATGAAGATTTCATTATAACTTGACATTCTGAGTTCATTTCATGAAACCTGCGCTTCCCCTATAAGAGTTCGACCTAACATTATAGGAAAACGTGTTTTCGTGAAGAAATCATGACAAACTAGCACGAAATGAAGATTTCATTATAACTTGACATTCTGAGTTCATTTCATGAAACCTGCGCTTCCCATATAAGAGTTCGACCTAACATTATAGAAAAACGTGTTTTCGTGAAGAAATCATGACAAACTAACACGAAATGAAGATTTCATTATAACTTGACATTCTGAGTTCATTTCATGAAACCTGCGCTTCCCCTATAAGAGTTCGACCTAACATTATAGGAAAACGTGTTTTCGAGAAGAAATCATGACAAACTAACACGAGATGAAGATTTCATTATAACTTGACATTCTGAGTTCATTTCATGAAACCTGCGCTTCCCCAATGAGAGTTCGACCTACCATTATAGGAAAACGTGTTTTCGTGAAGAAATCATGACAAACTACCACGAAATGAAGATTTCATTATAACTTGACATTCTGAGTTCATTTCATGAAACCTGCGCTTCCCCTATAAGAGTTCGACCTAACATTATAGGAAAACGTGTTTTCGTGAAGAAATCATGACAAACTAACACAAAATGAAGATTTCATTATAACTTGATATACTGAGTTCATTTCATGAAACCTGCGCTTCCCCTATAAGAGTTCGACCTAACATTATAGGAAAACGTGTTTTCGTGAAGAAATCATGACAAACTAACACAAAATGAAGATTTCATTATAACTTGACATTCTGAGTTCATTTCATGAAACCTGCGCTTCCCCTATAAGAGTTCGACCTACCATTATAGGAAAACGTGTTTTCGTGAAGAAATCATGACAAACTAACACAAAATGAAGATTTCATTATAACTTGATATACTGAGTTCATTTCATGAAACCTGCGCTTCCCCTATAAGAGTTCGACCTAACATTATAGAAAAACGTGTTTTCGTGAAGAAATCATGACAAACTAACACGAAATGAAGATTTCATTATAACTTGACATTCTGAGTTCATTTCATGAAACCTGCGCTTCCCCCATAAGAGTTCGACCTAACATTATAGAATAACGTGTTTTCGTGAAGAAATCATGACAAACTAACACGAAATGAAGATTTCATTATAACTTGACATTCTGAGTTCATTTCATGAAACCTGCGCTTCCCCTATAAGAGATCGACCTAACATTATAGGAAAACGTGTTTTCGTGAAGAAATCATGACAAACTAACACGAAATGAAGATTTCATTATAACTTGACATTCTGAGTTCATTTCATGAAACCTGCGCTTCCCCAATGAGAGTTCGACCTACCATTATAGGAAAACGTGTTTTCGTGAAGAAATCATGACAAACTAACACGAAATGAAGATTTCATTATAACTTGACATTCTGAGTTCATTTCATGAAACCTGCGCTTCCCCAATAAGAGTTCGACCTACCATTATAGGAAAACGTGTTTTCGTGAAGAAATCATGACAAACTAACACGAAATGAAGATTTCATTATAACTTGACATTCTGAGTTCATTTCATGAAACCAGCGCTTCCCCAATAAGAGTTCGACCTACCATTATAGCAAAACGTGTTTTCGTGAAGAAATCATGACAAACTTACACGAAATGAAGATTTCATTATAACTTGACATTCTGAGTTCATTTCATGAAACCTGCGCTTCCCCAATAAGAGTTCGACATAACATTATAGGAAAATGTGTTTTCGTGAAGAAATCATGACAAACTAACACGAGATGAAGATTTCATTATAACTTGACATTCTGAGTTCATTTCATGAAACCTGCGCTTCCCCAATGAGAGTTCGACCTACCATTATAGGAAAACGTGTTTTCGTGAAGAAATCATGACAAACTAACACGAGATGAAGATTTCATTATAACTTGACATTCTGAGTTCATTTCATGAAACCTGCGCTTCCCCAATGAGAGTTCGACCTACCATTATAGGAAAACGTGTTTTCGTGAAGAAATCATGACAAACTAACACGAAATGAAGATTTCATTATACCTTGACATTCTGAGTTCATTTCATGAAACCTGCGCTTCCCCTATAAGAGTTCGACCTAACATTATAGGAAAACGTGTTTTCGTGAAGAAATCATGACAAACTAACACGAAATGAAGATTTCATTATAACTTGACATTCTGAGTTCATTTCATGAAACCTGCGCTTCCCCTATAAGAGTTCGACCTAACATTATAGGAAAACGTGTTTTCGTGAAGAAATCATGACAAACTAACACGAAATGAAGATTTCATTATAACTTGATATACTGAGTTCATTTCATGAAACCTGCGCTTCCCCAATAAGAGTTCGACCTACCATTATAGGAAAACGTGTTTTCGTGAAGAAATCATGACAAACTAACACGAAATGAAGATTTCATTATAACTTGACATTCTGAGTTCATTTCATGAAACCTGCGCTTCCCCTATAAGAGTTCGACCTACCAATATAGGAAAACGTGTTTTCGTGAAGAAATCATGACAAACTAACACGAAATGAAGATTTCATTATAACTTGACATTCTGAGTTCATTTCATGAAACCTGCGCTTACCCCATAAGAGTTCGACCTAACATTATAGAAAAACGTGTTTTCGTGAAGAAATCATGACAAACTAACACGAAATGAAGATTTCATTATAACTTGACATTCTGAGTTCATTTCATGAAACCTGCGCTTCCCCCATAAGAGTTCGACCTAACATTATAGAATAACGTGCTTTCGTGAAGAAATCATGACAAACTAACACGAAATGAAGATTTCATTATAACTTGACATTCTGAGTTCATTTCATGAAACCTGCGCTTCCCCAATAAGAGTTCGACCTACCATTATAGGAAAACGTGTTTTCGTGAAGAAATCATGACAAACTAACACGAAATGAAGATTTCATTATAACTTGACATTCTGAGTTCATTTCATGAAACCTGCGCTTCCCCTATAAGAGTTCGACCTACCATTATAGGAAAACGTGTTTTCGTGAAGAAATCATGACAAACTTACACGAAATGAAGATTTCATTATAACTTGACATTCTGAGTTCATTTCATGAAACCTGCGCTTCCCCAATGAGAGTTCGACCTACCATTATAGGAAAACGTGTTTTCGTGAAGAAATCATGACAAACTAACACGAAATGAAGATTTCATTATAACTTGACATTCTGAGTTCATTTCATGAAACCTGCGCTTCCCCTATAAGAGTTCGACCTAACATTATAGGAAAACGTGTTTTCGAGAAGAAATCATGACAAACTACCACGAAATGAAGATTTCATTATAACTTGACATTCTGAGTTCATTTCATGAAACCTGCGCTTCCCCTATAAGAGTTCGACCTACCATTATAGGAAAACGTGTTTTCGTGAAGAAATCATGACAAACTAACACAAAATGAAGATTTCATTATAACTTGACATTCTGAGTTCATTTCATGAAACCTGCGCTTCCCCTATAAGAGTTCGACCTAACATTATAGGAAAACGTGTTTTCGTGAAGAAATCATGACAAACTAGCACGAAATGAAGATTTCATTATAACTTGACATTCTGAGTTCATTTCATGAAACCTGCGCTTCCCATATAAGAGTTCGACCTAACATTATAGAAAAACGTGTTTTCGTGAAGAAATCATGACAAACTAACACGAAATGAAGATTTCATTATAACTTGACATTCTGAGTTCATTTCATGAAACCTGCGCTTCCCCTATAAGAGTTCGACCTAACATTATAGGAAAACGTGTTTTCGAGAAGAAATCATGACAAACTAACACGAGATGAAGATTTCATTATAACTTGACATTCTGAGTTCATTTCATGAAACCTGCGCTTCCCCAATGAGAGTTCGACCTACCATTATAGGAAAACGTGTTTTCGTGAAGAAATCATGACAAACTACCACGAAATGAAGATTTCATTATAACTTGACATTCTGAGTTCATTTCATGAAACCTGCGCTTCCCCTATAAGAGTTCGACCTAACATTATAGGAAAACGTGTTTTCGAGAAGAAATCATGACAAACTACCACGAAATGAAGATTTCATTATAACTTGACATTCTGAGTTCATTTCATGAAACCTGCGCTTCCCCAATGAGAGTTCGACCTAACATTATAGAAAAACGTGTTTTCGTGAAGAAATCATCACAAACTAACACAAAATGAAGATTTCATTATAACTTGACATTCTGAGTTCATTTCATGAAACCTGCGCTTCCCCTATAAGAGTTCGACCTACCATTATAGGAAAACGTGTTTTCGTGAAGAAATCATGACAAACTAACACAAAATGAAGATTTCATTATAACTTGACATTCTGAGTTCATTTCATGAAACCTGCGCTTCCCCTATAAGAGTTCGACCTACCATTATAGGAAAACGTGTTTTCGTGAAGAAATCATGACAAACTAGCACGAAATGAAGATTTCATTATAACTTGACATTCTGAGTTCATTTCATGAAACCTGCGCTTCCCATATAAGAGTTCGACCTAACATTATAGAAAAACGTGTTTTCGTGAAGAAATCATGACAAACTAACACGAAATGAAGATTTCATTATAACTTGACATTCTGAGTTCATTTCATGAAACCTGCGCTTCCCCTATAAGAGTTCGACCTACCATTATAGGAAAACGTGTTTTCGTGAAGAAATCATGACAAACTAACACGAAATGAAGATTTCATTATATCTTGACATTCTGAGTTCATTTCATGAAACCTGCGCTTCCCCTATAAGAGTTCGACCTAACATTATAGGAAAACGTGTTTTCGTGAAGAAATCATGACAAACTAACACAAAATGAAGATTTCATTATAACTTGACATTCTGAGTTCATTTCATGAAACCTGCGCTTCCCCTATAAGAGTTCGACCTACCATTATAGGAAAACGTGTTTTCGTGAAGAAATCATGACAAACTTACACGAAATGAAGATTTCATTATAACTTGACATTCTGAGTTCATTTCATGAAACCTGCGCTTCCCCAATAAGAGTTCGACCTAACATTATAGGAAAATGTGTTTTCGTGAAGAAATCATGACAAACTAACACGAGATGAAGATTTCATTATAACTTGACATTCTGAGTTCATTTCATGAAACCTGCGCTTCCCCAATGAGAGTTCGACCTACCATTATAGGAAAACGTGTTTTCGTGAAGAAATCATGACAAACTAACACGAGATGAAGATTTCATTATAACTTGACATTCTGAGTTCATTTCATGAAACCTGCGCTTCCCCAATGAGAGTTCGACCTACCATTATAGGAAAACGTGTTTTCGTGAAGAAATCATGACAAACTAACACGAAATGAAGATTTCATTATACCTTGACATTCTGAGTTCATTTCATGAAACCTGCGCTTCCCCTATAAGAGTTCGACCTAACATTATAGGAAAACGTGTTTTCGTGAAGAAATCATGACAAACTAACACGAAATGAAGATTTCATTATAACTTGACATTCTGAGTTCATTTCATGAAACCTGCGCTTCCCCTATAAGAGTTCGACCTAACATTATAGGAAAACGTGTTTTCGTGAAGAAATCATGACAAACTAACACGAAATGAAGATTTCATTATAACTTGATATACTGAGTTCATTTCATGAAACCTGCGCTTCCCCAATAAGAGTTCGACCTACCATTATAGGAAAACGTGTTTTCGTGAAGAAATCATGACAAACTAACACGAAATGAAGATTTCATTATAACTTGACATTCTGAGTTCATTTCATGAAACCTGCGCTTCCCCTATAAGAGTTCGACCTACCAATATAGGAAAACGTGTTTTCGTGAAGAAATCATGACAAACTAGCACGAAATGAAGATTTCATTATAACTTGACATTCTGAGTTCATTTCATGAAACCTGCGCTTCCCATATAAGAGTTCGACCTAACATTATAGAAAAACGTGTTTTCGTGAAGAAATCATGACAAACTAACACGAAATGAAGATTTCATTATAACTTGACATTCTGAGTTCATTTCATGAAACCTGCGCTTCCCCTATAAGAGTTCGACCTACCATTATAGGAAAACGTGTTTTCGTGAAGAAATCATGACAAACTAACACAAAATGAAGATTTCATTATAACTTGATATACTGAGTTCATTTCATGAAACCTGCGCTTCCCCTATAAGAGTTCGACCTAACATTATAGGAAAACGTGTTTTCGTGAAGAAATCATGACAAACTAACACAAAATGAAGATTTCATTATAACTTGACATTCTGAGTTCATTTCATGAAACCTGCGCTTCCCCTATAAGAGTTCGACCTACCATTATAGGAAAACGTGTTTTCGTGAAGAAATCATGACAAACTAACACAAAATGAAGATTTCATTATAACTTGATATACTGAGTTCATTTCATGAAACCTGCGCTTCCCCTATAAGAGTTCGACCTAACATTATAGAAAAACGTGTTTTCGTGAAGAAATCATGACAAACTAACACGAAATGAAGATTTCATTATAACTTGACATTCTGAGTTCATTTCATGAAACCTGCGCTTCCCCCATAAGAGTTCGACCTAACATTATAGAATAACGTGTTTTCGTGAAGAAATCATGACAAACTAACACGAAATGAAGATTTCATTATAACTTGACATTCTGAGTTCATTTCATGAAACCTGCGCCTCCCCTATAAGAGATCGACCTAACATTATAGGAAAACGTGTTTTCGTGAAGAAATCATGACAAACTAACACGAAATGAAGATTTCATTATAACTTGACATTCTGAGTTCATTTCATGAAACCTGCGCTTCCCCAATGAGAGTTCGACCTACCATTATAGGAAAACGTGTTTTCGTGAAGAAATCATGACAAACTAACACGAAATGAAGATTTCATTATAACTTGACATTCTGAGTTCATTTCATGAAACCTGCGCTTCCCCAATAAGAGTTCGACCTACCATTATAGGAAAACGTGTTTTCGTGAAGAAATCATGACAAACTAACACGAAATGAAGATTTCATTATAACTTGACATTCTGAGTTCATTTCATGAAACCTGCGCTTCCCCAATAAGAGTTCGACCTACCATTATAGGAAAACGTGTTTTCGTGAAGAAATCATGACAAACTAACACGAAATGAAGATTTCATTATAACTTGACATTCTGAGTTCATTTCATGAAACCTGCGCTTCCCCTATAAGAGTTCGACCTACCAATATAGGAAAACGTGTTTTCGTGAAGAAATCATGACAAACTAACACGAAATGAAGATTTCATTATAACTTGACATTCTGAGTTCATTTCATGAAACCTGCGCTTCCCCCATAAGAGTTCGACCTAACATTATAGAAAAACGTGTTTTCGTGAAGAAATCATGACAAACTAACACGAAATGAAGATTTCATTATAACTTGACATTCTGAGTTCATTTCATGAAACCTGCGCTTCCCCCATAAGAGTTCGACCTAACATTATAGAATAACGTGTTTTCGTGAAGAAATCATGACAAACTAACACGAAATGAAGATTTCATTATAACTTGACATTCTGAGTTCATTTCATGAAACCTGCGCTTCCCCAATAAGAGTTCGACCTACCATTATAGGAAAACGTGTTTTCGTGAAGAAATCATGACAAACTAACACGAAATGAAGATTTCATTATAACTTGACATTCTGAGTTCATTTCATGAAACCTGCGCTTCCCCTATAAGAGTTCGACCTACCATTATAGGAAAACGTGTTTTCGTGAAGAAATCATGACAAACTTACACGAAATGAAGATTTCATTATAACTTGACATTCTGAGTTCATTTCATGAAACCTGCGCTTCCCCAATGAGAGTTCGACCTACCATTATAGGAAAACGTGTTTTCGTGAAGAAATCATGACAAACTAACACGAAATGAAGATTTCATTATAACTTGACATTCTGAGTTCATTTCATGAAACCTGCGCTTCCCCTATAAGAGTTCGACCTAACATTATAGGAAAACGTGTTTTCGAGAAGAAATCATGACAAACTACCACGAAATGAAGATTTCATTATAACTTGACATTCTGAGTTCATTTCATGAAACCTGCGCTTCCCCTATAAGAGTTCGACCTACCATTATAGGAAAACCTGTTTTCGTGAAGAAATCATGACAAACTAACACGAAATGAAGATTTCATTATAACTTGACATTCTGAGTTCATTTCATGAAACCTGCGCTTCCCCTATAAGAGTTCGACCTAACATTATAGGAAAACGTGTTTTCGTGAAGAAATCATGACAAACTAACACAAAATGAAGATTTCATTATAACTTGACATTCTGAGTTCATTTCATGAAACCTGCGCTTCCCTAATAAGAGTTCGACCTACCATTATAGGAAAACGTGTTTTCGTGAAGAAATCATGACAAACTAACACGAAATGAAGATTTCATTATATCTTGACATTCTGAGTTCATTTCATGAAACCTGCACTTCCCCTATAAGAGTTCGACCTAACATTATAGAAAAACGTGTTTTCGTGAAGAAATCATCACAAACTAACACAAAATGAAGATTTCATTATAACTTGACATTCTGAGTTCATTTCATGAAACCTGCGCTTCCCCTATAAGAGTTCGACCTACCATTATAGGAAAACGTGTTTTCGTGAAGAAATCATGACAAACTAACACAAAATGAAGATTTCATTATAACTTGACATTCTGAGTTCATTTCATGAAACCTGCGCTTCCCCTATAAGAGTTCGACCTACCATTATAGGAAAACGTGTTTTCGTGAAGAAATCATGACAAACTAGCACGAAATGAAGATTTCATTATAACTTGACATTCTGAGTTCATTTCATGAAACCTGTGCTTCCCCTATAAGAGTTCGACCTAACATTATAGGAAAACGTGTTTTCGTGAAGAAATCATGACAAACTAACACGAAATGAAGATTTCATTATAACTTGACATTCTGAGTTCATTTCATGAAACCTGCGCTTCCCCTATAAGAGTTCGACCTACCATTATAGGAAAACGTGTTTTCGTGAAGAAATCATGACAAACTAACACAAAATGAAGATTTCATTATAACTTGATATACTGAGTTCATTTCATGAAACCTGCGCTTCCCCTATAAGAGTTCGACCTAACATTATAGGAAAACGTGTTTTCGTGAAGAAATCATGACAAACTAACACAAAATGAAGATTTCATTATAACTTGACATTCTGAGTTCATTTCATGAAACCTGCGCTTCCCCTATAAGAGTTCGACCTACCATTATAGGAAAACGTGTTTTCGTGAAGAAATCATGACAAACTAACACAAAATGAAGATTTCATTATAACTTGATATACTGAGTTCATTTCATGAAACCTGCGCTTCCCCAATAAGAGTTCGACCTACCATTATAGGAAAACGTGTTTTCGTGAAGAAATCATGACAAACTAACACGAAATGAAGATTTCATTATAACTTGACATTCTGAGTTCATTTCATGAAACCTGCGCTTCCCCCATAAGAGTTCGACCTAACATTATAGGAAAACGTGTTTTCGTGAAGAAATCATGACAAACTAACACGAAATGAAGATTTCATTATAACTTGACATTCTGAGTTCATTTCATGAAACCTGCGCTTCCCTAATAAGAGTTCGACCTACTATTATAGGAAAACGTGTTTTCGTGAAGAAATCATGACAAACTAACACGAAATGAAGATTTCATTATATCTTGACATTCTGAGTTCATTTCATGAAACCTGCACTTCCCCTATAAGAGTTCGACCTAACATTATAGAAAAACGTGTTTTCGTGAAGAAATCATCACAAACTAACACAAAATGAAGATTTCATTATAACTTGACATTCTGAGTTCATTTCATGAAACCTGCGCTTCCCCTATAAGAGTTCGACCTACCATTATAGGAAAACGTGTTTTCGTGAAGAAATCATGACAAACTAACACAAAATGAAGATTTCATTATAACTTGACATTCTGAGTTCATTTCATGAAACCTGCGCTTCCCCTATAAGAGTTCGACCTACCATTATAGGAAAACGTGTTTTCGTGAAGAAATCATGACAAACTAGCACGAAATGAAGATTTCATTATAACTTGACATTCTGAGTTCATTTCATGAAACCTGTGCTTCCCCTATAAGAGTTCGACCTAACATTATAGGAAAACGTGTTTTCGTGAAGAAATCATGACAAACTAACACGAAATGAAGATTTCATTATAACTTGACATTCTGAGTTCATTTCATGAAACCTGCGCTTCCCCTATAAGAGTTCGACCTACCATTATAGGAAAACGTGTTTTCGTGAAGAAATCATGACAAACTAACACAAAATGAAGATTTCATTATAACTTGATATACTGAGTTCATTTCATGAAACCTGCGCTTCCCCTATAAGAGTTCGACCTAACATTATAGGAAAACGTGTTTTCGTGAAGAAATCATGACAAACTAACACAAAATGAAGATTTCATTATAACTTGACATTCTGAGTTCATTTCATGAAACCTGCGCTTCCCCTATAAGAGTTCGACCTACCATTATAGGAAAACGTGTTTTCGTGAAGAAATCATGACAAACTAACACAAAATGAAGATTTCATTATAACTTGATATACTGAGTTCATTTCATGAAACCTGCGCTTCCCCAATAAGAGTTCGACCTACCATTATAGGAAAACGTGTTTTCGTGAAGAAATCATGACAAACTAACACGAAATGAAGATTTCATGATAACTTGACATTCTGAGTTCATTTCATGAAACCTGCGCTTCCCCTATAAGAGTTCGACCTAACATTATAGAAAAACGTGTTTTCGTGAAGAAATCATGACAAACTAACACGAAATGAAGATTTCATTATAACTTGACATTCTGAGTTCATTTCATGAAACCTGCGCTTCCCCCATAAGAGTTCGACCTAACATTATAGAATAACGTGTTTTCGTGAAGAAATCATGAAAAACTAACACGAAATGAAGATTTCATTATAACTTGACATTCTGAGTTCATTTCATGAAACCTGCGCTTCCCCTATAAGAGTTCGACCTACCATTATAGGAAAACCTGTTTTCGTGAAGAAATCATGACAAACTAACACGAAATGAAGATTTCATTATAACTTGACATTCTGAGTTCATTTCATGAAACCTGCGCTTCCCCTATAAGAGTTCGACCTAACATTATAGGAAAACGTGTTTTCGTGAAGAAATCATGACAAACTAACACAAAATGAAGATTTCATTATAACTTGACATTCTGAGTTCATTTCATGAAACCTGCGCTTCCCTAATAAGAGTTCGACCTACCATTATAGGAAAACGTGTTTTCGTGAAGAAATCATGACAAACTAACACGAAATGAAGATTTCATTATATCTTGACATTCTGAGTTCATTTCATGAAACCTGCACTTCCCCTATAAGAGTTCGACCTAACATTATAGAAAAACGTGTTTTCGTGAAGAAATCATCACAAACTAACACAAAATGAAGATTTCATTATAACTTGACATTCTGAGTTCATTTCATGAAACCTGCGCTTCCCCTATAAGAGTTCGACCTACCATTATAGGAAAACGTGTTTTCGTGAAGAAATCATGACAAACTAACACAAAATGAAGATTTCATTATAACTTGACATTCTGAGTTCATTTCATGAAACCTGCGCTTCCCCTATAAGAGTTCGACCTACCATTATAGGAAAACGTGTTTTCGTGAAGAAATCATGACAAACTAGCACGAAATGAAGATTTCATTATAACTTGACATTCTGAGTTCATTTCATGAAACCTGTGCTTCCCCTATAAGAGTTCGACCTAACATTATAGGAAAACGTGTTTTCGTGAAGAAATCATGACAAACTAACACGAAATGAAGATTTCATTATAACTTGACATTCTGAGTTCATTTCATGAAACCTGCGCTTCCCCTATAAGAGTTCGACCTACCATTATAGGAAAACGTGTTTTCGTGAAGAAATCATGACAAACTAACACAAAATGAAGATTTCATTATAACTTGATATACTGAGTTCATTTCATGAAACCTGCGCTTCCCCTATAAGAGTTCGACCTAACATTATAGGAAAACGTGTTTTCGTGAAGAAATCATGACAAACTAACACAAAATGAAGATTTCATTATAACTTGACATTCTGAGTTCATTTCATGAAACCTGCGCTTCCCCTATAAGAGTTCGACCTACCATTATAGGAAAACGTGTTTTCGTGAAGAAATCATGACAAACTAACACGAAATGAAGATTTCATTATATCTTGACATTCTGAGTTCATTTCATGAAACCTGCACTTCCCCTATAAGAGTTCGACCTAACATTATAGAAAAACGTGTTTTCGTGAAGAAATCATCACAAACTAACACAAAATGAAGATTTCATTATAACTTGACATTCTGAGTTCATTTCATGAAACCTGCGCTTCCCCTATAAGAGTTCGACCTACCATTATAGGAAAACGTGTTTTCGTGAAGAAATCATGACAAACTAACACAAAATGAAGATTTCATTATAACTTGACATTCTGAGTTCATTTCATGAAACCTGCGCTTCCCCTATAAGAGTTCGACCTACCATTATAGGAAAACGTGTTTTCGTGAAGAAATCATGACAAACTAGCACGAAATGAAGATTTCATTATAACTTGACATTCTGAGTTCATTTCATGAAACCTGTGCTTCCCCTATAAGAGTTCGACCTAACATTATAGGAAAACGTGTTTTCGTGAAGAAATCATGACAAACTAACACGAAATGAAGATTTCATTATAACTTGACATTCTGAGTTCATTTCATGAAACCTGCGCTTCCCCTATAAGAGTTCGACCTACCATTATAGGAAAACGTGTTTTCGTGAAGAAATCATGACAAACTAACACAAAATGAAGATTTCATTATAACTTGATATACTGAGTTCATTTCATGAAACCTGCGCTTCCCCTATAAGAGTTCGACCTAACATTATAGGAAAACGTGTTTTCGTGAAGAAATCATGACAAACTAACACAAAATGAAGATTTCATTATAACTTGACATTCTGAGTTCATTTCATGAAACCTGCGCTTCCCCTATAAGAGTTCGACCTACCATTATAGGAAAACGTGTTTTCGTGAAGAAATCATGACAAACTAACACAAAATGAAGATTTCATTATAACTTGATATACTGAGTTCATTTCATGAAACCTGCGCTTCCCCAATAAGAGTTCGACCTACCATTATAGGAAAACGTGTTTTCGTGAAGAAATCATGACAAACTAACACGAAATGAAGATTTCATGATAACTTGACATTCTGAGTTCATTTCATGAAACCTGCGCTTCCCCTATAAGAGTTCGACCTAACATTATAGAAAAACGTGTTTTCGTGAAGAAATCATGACAAACTAACACGAAATGAAGATTTCATTATAACTTGACATTCTGAGTTCATTTCATGAAACCTGCGCTTCCCCCATAAGAGTTCGACCTAACATTATAGAATAACGTGTTTTCGTGAAGAAATCATGAAAAACTAACACGAAATGAAGATTTCATTATAACTTGACATTCTGAGTTCATTTCATGAAACCTGCGCTTCCCCTATAAGAGTTCGACCTACCATTATAGGAAAACCTGTTTTCGTGAAGAAATCATGACAAACTAACACGAAATGAAGATTTCATTATAACTTGACATTCTGAGTTCATTTCATGAAACCTGCGCTTCCCCTATAAGAGTTCGACCTAACATTATAGGAAAACGTGTTTTCGTGAAGAAATCATGACAAACTAACACAAAATGAAGATTTCATTATAACTTGACATTCTGAGTTCATTTCATGAAACCTGCGCTTCCCTAATAAGAGTTCGACCTACCATTATAGGAAAACGTGTTTTCGTGAAGAAATCATGACAAACTAACACGAAATGAAGATTTCATTATATCTTGACATTCTGAGTTCATTTCATGAAACCTGCACTTCCCCTATAAGAGTTCGACCTAACATTATAGAAAAACGTGTTTTCGTGAAGAAATCATGACAAACTAGCACGAAATGAAGATTTCATTATAACTTGACATTCTGAGTTCATTTCATGAAACCTGTGCTTCCCCTATAAGAGTTCGACCTAACATTATAGGAAAACGTGTTTTCGTGAAGAAATCATGACAAACTAACACAAAATGAAGATTTCATTATAACTTGACATTCTGAGTTCATTTCATGAAACCTGCGCTTCCCCTATAAGAGTTCGACCTACCATTATAGGAAAACGTGTTTTCGTGAAGAAATCATGACAAACTAACACAAAATGAAGATTTCATTATAACTTGATATACTGAGTTCATTTCATGAAACCTGCGCTTCCCCAATAAGAGTTCGACCTACCATTATAGGAAAACGTGTTTTCGTGAAGAAATCATGACAAACTAACACGAAATGAAGATTTCATTATAACTTGACATTCTGAGTTCATTTCATGAAACCTGCGCTTCCCCCATAAGAGTTCGACCTAACATTATAGGAAAACGTGTTTTCGTGAAGAAATCATGACAAACTAACACAAAATGAAGATTTCATTATAACTTGACATTCTGAGTTCATTTCATGAAACCTGCGCTTCCCTAATAAGAGTTCGACCTACTATTATAGGAAAACGTGTTTTCGTGAAGAAATCATGACAAACTAACACGAAATGAAGATTTCATTATATCTTGACATTCTGAGTTCATTTCATGAAACCTGCGCTTCCCCTATAAGAGTTCGACCTACCAATATAGGAAAACGTGTTTTCGTGAAGAAATCATGACAAACTAACACGAAATGAAGATTTCATTATAACTTGACATTCTGAGTTCATTTCATGAAACCTGCGCTTCCCCCATAAGAGTTCGACCTAACATTATAGAAAAACGTGTTTTCGTGAAGAAATCATGACAAACTAACACGAAATGAAGATTTCATTATAACTTGACATTCTGAGTTCATTTCATGAAACCTGCGCTTCCCCCATAAGAGTTCGACCTAACATTATAGAATAACGTGTTTTCGTGAAGAAATCATGACAAACTAACACGAAATGAAGATTTCATTATAACTTGACATTCTGAGTTCATTTCATGAAACCTGCGCTTCCCCAATAAGAGTTCGACCTACCATTATAGGAAAACGTGTTTTCGTGAAGAAATCATGACAAACTAACACGAAATGAAGATTTCATTATAACTTGACATTCTGAGTTCATTTCATGAAACCTGCGCTTCCCCAATGAGAGTTCGACCTACCATTATAGGAAAACGTGTTTTCGTGAAGAAATCATTACAAACTAACACGAAATGAAGATTTCATTATACCTTGACATTCTGAGTTCATTTCATGAAACCTGCGCTTCCCCAATGAGAGTTCCACCTACCATTATAGGAAAACGTGTTTTCGTGAAGAAATCATGACAAACTAACACGAAATGAAGATTTCATTATAACTTGACATTCTGAGTTCATTTCATGAAACCTGCGCTTCCCCTATAAGAGTTCGACGTGTAACGTGTTTTCGTGAAGAAATCATGACAAACTAACACAAAATGAAGATTTCATTATAACTTGACATTCTGAGTTCATTTCATGAAACCTGCGCTTCCCCTATAAGAGTTCGACCTAACATTATAGAAAAACGTGTTTTCGTGAAGAAATCATGACAAACTAACACGAAATTAAGATTTCATTATAACTTGACATTCTGAGTTCATTTCATGAAACCGGCGCTTCCCTAATAAGAGTTCGACCTACCATTATAGGAAAACGTGTTTTCGTGAAGAAATCATGACAAACTAACACGAAATGAAGATTTCATTATATCTTGACATTCTGAGTTCATTTCATGAAACCTGCACTTCCCCTATAAGAGTTCGACCTAACATTATAGAAAAACGTGTTTTCGTGAAGAAATCATCACAAACTAACACAAAATGAAGATTTCATTATAACTTGACATTCTGAGTTCATTTCATGAAACCTGCGCTTCCCTAATAAGAGTTCGACCTACCATTATAGGAAAACGTGTTTTCGTGAAGAAATCATGACAAACTAACACAAAATGAAGATTTCATTATAACTTGATATACTGAGTTCATTTCATGAAACCTGCGCTTCCCCAATAAGAGTTCGACCTACCATTATAGGAAAACGTGTTTTCGTGAAGAAATCATGACAAACTAACACAAAATGAAGATTTCATTATAACTTGACATTCTGAGTTCATTTCATGAAACCTGCGCTTCCCTTATAAGAGTTCGAGCTAACATTATAGAAAAACGTGTTTTCGTGAAGAAATCATGACAAACTAACACGAAATGAAGATTTCATTATAACTTGACATTCTGAGTTCATTTCATGAAACCTGCGCTTCCCCTATAAGAGTTCGACCTACCATTATAGGAAAACGTGTTTTCGTGAAGAAATCATGACAAACTAACACAAAATGAAGATTTCATTATAACTTGACATTCTGAGTCATTTCATGAAACCTGCGCTTCCCTAATAAGAGTTCGACCTACCATTATAGGAAAACGTGTTTTCGTGAAGAAATCATGACAAACTAACACGAAATGAAGATTTCATTATAACTTGACATTCTGAGTTCATTTCATGAAACCTGCGCTTCCCCAATACGAGTTCGACCTACCATTATAGGAAAACGTGTTTTCGTGAAGAAATCATGACAAACTAACACAAAATGAAGATTTCATTATAACTTGACATTCTGAGTTCATTTCATGAAACCTGCGCTTCACCTATAAGAGTTCGACCTACCATTATAGGAAAACGTGTTTTCGTGAAGAAATCATGACAAACTAACACGAAATGAAGATTTCATTATAACTTGACATTCTGAGTTCATTTCATGAAACCTGCGCTTCCCTAATAAGAGTTCGACCTACCATTATAGGAAAACGTGTTTTCGTGAAGAAATCATGACAAACTAACACGAAATGAAGATTTCATTATATCTTGACATTCTGAGTTCATTTCATGAAACCTGCACTTCCCCTATAAGAGTTCGACCTAACATTATAGAAAAACGTGTTTTCGTGAAGAAATCATCACAAACTAACACAAAATGAAGATTTCATCATAACTTGACATTCTGAGTTCATTTCATGAAACCTGCGCTTCCCCTATAAGAGTTCGACCTACCATTATAGGAAAACGTGTTTTCGTGAAGAAATCATGACAAACTAACACAAAATGAAGATTTCATTATAACTTGACATTCTGAGTTCATTTCATGAAACCTGCGCTTCCCCTATAAGAGTTCGACCTAACATTATAGAAAAACGTGTTTTCGTGAAGAAATCATGACAAACTAACACGAAATGAAGATTTCATTATAACTTGACATTCTGAGTTCATTTCATGAAACCTGCGCTTCCCTAATAAGAGTTCGACCTACCATTATAGGAAAACGTGTTTTCGTGAAGAAATCATGACAAACTAACACGAAATGAAGATTTCATTATATCTTGACATTCTGAGTTCAT
Organism: Paramormyrops kingsleyae; assembly: GCF_048594095.1. Taxonomy (NCBI): domain Eukaryota; kingdom Metazoa; phylum Chordata; class Actinopteri; order Osteoglossiformes; family Mormyridae; genus Paramormyrops; species Paramormyrops kingsleyae. The sequence continues at coordinate 38,161,914 of NC_132802.1, read as the reverse complement.
TTCATGAAACCTGCACTTCCCCTATAAGAGTTCGACCTAACATTATAGAAAAACGTGTTTTCGTGAAGAAATCATCACAAACTAACACAAAATGAAGATTTCATTATAACTTGACATTCTGAGTTCATTTCATGAAACCTGCGCTTCCCCTATAAGAGTTCGACCTACCATTATAGGAAAACGTGTTTTCGTGAAGAAATCATGACAAACTAACACAAAATGAAGATTTCATTATAACTTGACATTCTGAGTTCATTTCATGAAACCTGCGCTTCCCCTATAAGAGTTCGACCTACCATTATAGGAAAACGTGTTTTCGTGAAGAAATCATGACAAACTAGCACGAAATGAAGATTTCATTATAACTTGACATTCTGAGTTCATTTCATGAAACCTGCGCTTCCCATATAAGAGTTCGACCTAACATTATAGAAAAACGTGTTTTCGTGAAGAAATCATGACAAACTAACACGAAATGAAGATTTCATTATAACTTGACATTCTGAGTTCATTTCATGAAACCTGCGCTTCCCCAATAAGAGTTCGACTTACCATTATAGGAAAACGTGTTTTCGTGAAGAAATCATGACAAACTAACACAAAATGAAGATTTCATTATAACTTGACATTCTGAGTTCATTTCATGAAACCTGCGCTTCCCCTATAAGAGTTCGACCTAACATTATAGAAAAACGTGTTTTCGTGAAGAAATCATGACAAACTAACACGAAATTAAGATTTCATTATAACTTGACATTCTGAGTTCATTTCATGAAACCTGCGCTTCCCTAATAAGAGTTCGACCTACCATTATAGGAAAACGTGTTTTCGTGAAGAAATCATGACAAACTAACACGAAATGAAGATTTCATTGTATCTTGACATTCTGAGTTCATTTCATGAATCCTGCACTTCCCCTATAAGAGTTCGACCTAACATTATAGAAAAACGTGTTTTCGTGAAGAAATCATCACAAACTAACACAAAATGAAGATTTCATTATAACTTGACATTCTGAGTTCATTTCATGAAACCTGCGCTTCCCCTATAAGAGTTCGACCTACCATTATAGGAAAACGTGTTTTCGTGAAGAAATCATGACAAACTAACACAAAATGAAGATTTCATTATAACTTGATATACTGAGTTCATTTCATGAAACCTGCGCTTCCCCAATAAGAGTTCGACCTACCATTATAGGAAAACGTGTTTTCGTGAAGAAATCATGACAAACTAACACAAAATGAAGATTTCATTATAACTTGACATTCTGAGTTCATTTCATGAAACCTGCGCTTCCCTTATAAGAGTTCGAGCTAACATTATAGAAAAACGTGTTTTCGTGAAGAAATCATGACAAACTAACACGAAATGAAGATTTCATTATAACTTGACATTCTGAGTTCATTTCATGAAACCTGTGCTTCCCCTATAAGAGTTCGACCTACCATTATAGGAAAACGTGTTTTCGTGAAGAAATCATGACAAACTAACACAAAATGAAGATTTCATTATAACTTGACATTCTGAGTTCATTTCATGAAACCTGCGCTTCCCTAATAAGAGTTCGACCTACCATTATAGGAAAACGTGTTTTCGTGAAGAAATCATGACAAACTAACACGAAATGAAGATTTCATTATAACTTGACATTCTGAGTTCATTTCATGAAACCTGCGCTTCCCCAATAAGAGTTCGACCTACCATTATAGGAAAACGTGTTTTCGTGAAGAAATCATGACAAACTAACACAAAATGAAGATTTCATTATAACTTGACATTCTGAGTTCATTTCATGAAACCTGCGCTTCACCTATAAGAGTTCGACCTACCATTATAGGAAAACGTGTTTTCGTGAAGAAATCATGACAAACTAACACGAAATGAAGATTTCATTATAACTTGACATTCTGAGTTCATTTCATGAAACCTGCGCTTCCCTAATAAGAGTTCGACCTACCATTATAGGAAAACGTGTTTTCGTGAAGAAATCATGACAAACTAACACGAAATGAAGATTTCATTATATCTTGACATTCTGAGTTCATTTCATGAAACCTGCACTTCCCCTATAAGAGTTCGACCTAACATTATAGAAAAACGTGTTTTCGTGAAGAAATCATCACAAACTAACACAAAATGAAGATTTCATTATAACTTGACATTCTGAGTTCATTTCATGAAACCTGCGCTTCCCCTATAAGAGTTCGACCTAACCATTATAGGAAAACGTGTTTTCGTGAAGAAATCATGACAAACTAACACAAAATGAAGATTTCATTATAACTTGACATTCTGAGTTCATTTCATGAAACCTACGCTTCCCCTATAAGAGTTCGACCTACCATTATAGGAAAACGTGTTTTCGTGAAGAAATCATGACAAACTAGCACGAAATGAAGATTTCATTATAACTTGACATTCTGAGTTCATTTCATGAAACCTGCGCTTCCCATATAAGAGTTCGACCTAACATTATAGAAAAACGTGTTTTCGTGAAGAAATCATGACAAACTAACACGAAATGAAGATTTCATTATAACTTGACATTCTGAGTTCATTTCATGAAACCTGCGCTTCCCCAATAAGAGTTCGACCTACCATTATAGGAAAACGTGTTTTCGTGAAGAAATCATGACAAACTAACACAAAATGAAGATTTCATTATAACTTGACATTCTGAGTTCATTTCATGAAACCTGCGCTTCCCCTATAAGAGTTCGACCTAACATTATAGAAAAACGTGTTTTCGTGAAGAAATCATCACAAACTAACACGAAATTAAGATTTCATTATAACTTGACATTCTGAGTTCATTTCATGAAACCTGCGCTTCCCCTATAAGAGTTCGACCTACCATTATAGGAAAACGTGTTTTCGTGAAGAAATCATGACAAACTAACACAAAATGAAGATTTCATTATAACTTGATATACTGAGTTCATTTCATGAAACCTGCGCTTCCCCAATAAGAGTTCGACCTACCATTATAGGAAAACGTGTTTTCGTGAAGAAATCATGACAAACTAACACAAAATGAAGATTTCATTATAACTTGACATTCTGAGTTCATTTCATGAAACCTGCGCTTCCCTTATAAGAGTTCGAGCTAACATTATAGAAAAACGTGTTTTCGTGAAGAAATCATGACAAACTAACACGAAATGAAGATTTCATTATAACTTGACATTCTGAGTTCATTTCATGAAACCTGTGCTTCCCCTATAAGAGTTCGACCTACCATTATAGGAAAACGTGTTTTCGTGAAGAAATCATGACAAACTAACACAAAATGAAGATTTCATTATAACTTGACATTCTGAGTTCATTTCATGAAACCTGCGCTTCCCTAATAAGAGTTCGACCTACCATTATAGGAAAACGTGTTTTCGTGAAGAAATCATGACAAACTAACACGAAATGAAGATTTCATTATAACTTGACATTCTGAGTTCATTTCATGAAACCTGCGCTTCCCCAATAAGAGTTCGACCTACCATTATAGGAAAACGTGTTTTCGTGAAGAAATCATGACAAACTAACACAAAATGAAGATTTCATTATAACTTGACATTCTGAGTTCATTTCATGAAACCTGCGCTTCACCTATAAGAGTTCGACCTACCATTATAGGAAAACGTGTTTTCGTGAAGAAATCATGACAAACTAACACGAAATGAAGATTTCATTATAACTTGACATTCTGAGTTCATTTCATGAAACCTGCGCTTCCCTAATAAGAGTTCGACCTACCATTATAGGAAAACGTGTTTTCGTGAAGAAATCATGACAAACTAACACGAAATGAAGATTTCATTATATCTTGACATTCTGAGTTCATTTCATGAAACCTGCACTTCCCCTATAAGAGTTCGACCTAACATTATAGAAAAACGTGTTTTCGTGAAGAAATCATCACAAACTAACACAAAATGAAGATTTCATTATAACTTGACATTCTGAGTTCATTTCATGAAACCTGCGCTTCCCCTATAAGAGTTCGACCTAACCATTATAGGAAAACGTGTTTTCGTGAAGAAATCATGACAAACTAACACAAAATGAAGATTTCATTATAACTTGACATTCTGAGTTCATTTCATGAAACCTACGCTTCCCCTATAAGAGTTCGACCTACCATTATAGGAAAACGTGTTTTCGTGAAGAAATCATGACAAACTAGCACGAAATGAAGATTTCATTATAACTTGACATTCTGAGTTCATTTCATGAAACCTGCGCTTCCCCAATAAGAGTTCGACCTACCATTATAGGAAAACGTGTTTTCGTGAAGAAATCATGACAAACTAACACAAAATGAAGATTTCATTATAACTTGACATTCTGAGTTCATTTCATGAAACCTGCGCTTCCCCTATAAGAGTTCGACCTAACATTATAGAAAAACGTGTTTTCGTGAAGAAATCATGACAAACTAACACGAAATTAAGATTTCATTATAACTTGACATTCTGAGTTCATTTCATGAAACCTGCGCTTCCCTAATAAGAGTTCGACCTACCATTATAGGAAAACGTGTTTTCGTGAAGAAATCATGACAAACTAACACGAAATGAAGATTTCATTATATCTTGACATTCTGAGTTCATTTCATGAAACCTGCACTTCACCTATAAGAGTTCGACCTAACATTATAGAAAAACGTGTTTTCGTGAAGAAATCATCACAAACTAACACAAAATGAAGATTTCATTATAACTTGACATTCTGAGTTCATTTCATGAAACCTGCGCTTCCCCTATAAGAGTTCGACCTACCATTATAGGAAAACGTGTTTTCGTGAAGAAATCATGACAAACTAACACGAAATGAAGATTTCATTATATCTTGACATTCTGAGTTCATTTCATGAAACCTGCACTTCCCCTATAAGAGTTCGACCTAACATTATAGAAAAACGTGTTTTCGTGAAGAAATCATCACAAACTAACACAAAATGAAGATTTCATTATAACTTGACATTCTGAGTTCATTTCATGAAACCTGCGCTTCCCCTATAAGAGTTCGACCTACCATTATAGGAAAACGTGTTTTCGTGAAGAAATCATGACAAACTAACACAAAATGAAGATTTCATTATAACTTGACATTCTGAGTTCATTTCATGAAACCTGCGCTTCCCCTATAAGAGTTCGACCTACCATTATAGGAAAACGTGTTTTCGTGAAGAAATCATGACAAACTAGCACGAAATGAAGATTTCATTATAACTTGACATTCTGAGTTCATTTCATGAAACCTGCGCTTCCCTTATAAGAGTTCGACCTAACATTATACAAAAACGTGTTTTCGTGAAGAAATCATGACAAACTAACACGAAATGAAGATTTCATTATAACTTGACATTCTGAGTTCATTTCATGAAACCTGCGCTTCCCCTATAAGAGTTCGACCTAACATTATAGAAAAACGTGTTTTCGTGAAGAAATCATGACAAACTAACACGAAATTAAGATTTCATTATAACTTGACATTCTGAGTTCATTTCATGAAACCTGCGCTTCCCTAATAAGAGTTCGACCTACCATTATAGGAAAACGTGTTTTCGTGAAGAAATCATGACAAACTAACACGAAGTGAAGATTTCATTATATCTTGACATTCTGAGTTCATTTCATGAAACCTGCACTTCCCCTATAAGAGTTTGACCTAACATTATAGAAAAACGTGTTTTCGTGAAGAAATCATGACAAACTAACACGAAATGAAGATTTCATTATAACTTGACATTCTGAGTTCATTTCATGAAACTTGTGCTTCCCCTATAAGAGTTCGACCTACCATTATAGGAAAACGTGTTTTCGTGAAGAAATCATGACAAACTAACACAAAATGAAGATTTCATTATAACTTGACATTCTGAGTTCATTTCATGAAACCTGCGCTTCCCTAATAAGAGTTCGACCTACCATTACAGGAAAACGTGTTTTCGTGAAGAAATCATGACAAACTAACACAAAATGAAGATTTCATTATAACTTGACATTCTGAGTTCATTTCATGAAAGCTGCGCTTCCCTTATAAGAGTTCGACCTAACATTATAGAAAAACGTGTTTTCGTGAAGAAATCATGACAAACTAACACGAAATGAAGATTTCATTATAACTTGACATTCTGAGTTCATTTCATGAAACCTGCGCTTCCCTAATAAGAGTTCGACCTACCATTATAGGAAAACGTGTTTTCGTGAAGAAATCATGACAAACTAACACGAAATGAAGATTTCATTATAACTTGACATTCTGAGTTCATTTCATGAAACCTGCGCTTCCCCAATAAGAGTTCGACCTACCATTATAGGAAAACGTGTTTTCGTGAAGAAATCATGACAAACTAACACAAAATGAAGATTTCATTATAACTTGACATTCTGAGTTCATTTCATGAAACCTGCGCTTCACCTATAAGAGTTCGACCTACCATTATAGGAAAACGTGTTTTCGTGAAGAAATCATGACAAACTAACACGAAATGAAGATTTCAATATAACTTGACATTCTGAGTTCATTTCATGAAACCTGCGCTTCCCTAATAAGAGTTCGACCTACCATTATAGGAAAACGTGTTTTCGTGAAGAAATCATGACAAACTAACACGAAATGAAGATTTCATTATATCTTGACATTCTGAGTTCATTTCATGAAACCTGCACTTCCCCTATAAGAGTTCGACCTAACATTATAGAAAAACGTGTTTTCGTGAAGAAATCATCACAAACTAACACAAAATGAAGATTTCATTATAACTTGACATTCTGAGTTCATTTCATGAAACCTGCGCTTCCCCTATAAGAGTTCGACCTACCATTATAGGAAAACGTGTTTTCGTGAAGAAATCATGACAAACTAACACAAAATGAAGATTTCATTATAACTTGACATTCTGAGTTCATTTCATGAAACCTGCGCTTCCCTTATAAGAGTTCGAGCTAACATTATAGAAAAACGTGTTTTCGTGAAGAAATCATGACAAACTAACACGAAATGAAGATTTCATTATAACTTGACATTCTGAGTTCATTTCATGAAACCTGCGCTTCCCCTATAAGAGTTCGACCTACCATTATAGGAAAACGTGTTTTCGTGAAGAAATCATGACAAACTAACACAAAATGAAGATTTCATTATAACTTGACATTCTGAGTCATTTCATGAAACCTGCGCTTCCCTAATAAGAGTTCGACCTACCATTATAGGAAAACGTGTTTTCGTGAAGAAATCATGACAAACTAACACGAAATGAAGATTTCATTATAACTTGACATTCTGAGTTCATTTCATGAAACCTGCGCTTCCCCAATACGAGTTCGACCTACCATTATAGGAAAACGTGTTTTCGTGAAGAAATCATGACAAACTAACACAAAATGAAGATTTCATTATAACTTGACATTCTGAGTTCATTTCATGAAACCTGCGCTTCACCTATAAGAGTTCGACCTACCATTATAGGAAAACGTGTTTTCGTGAAGAAATCATGACAAACTAACACGAAATGAAGATTTCATTATAACTTGACATTCTGAGTTCATTTCATGAAACCTGCGCTTCCCTAATAAGAGTTCGACCTACCATTATAGGAAAACGTGTTTTCGTGAAGAAATCATGACAAACTAACACGAAATGAAGATTTCATTATATCTTGACATTCTGAGTTCATTTCATGAAACCTGCACTTCCCCTATAAGAGTTCGACCTAACATTATAGAAAAACGTGTTTTCGTGAAGAAATCATCACAAACTAACACAAAATGAAGATTTCATCATAACTTGACATTCTGAGTTCATTTCATGAAACCTGCGCTTCCCCTATAAGAGTTCGACCTACCATTATAGGAAAACGTGTTTTCGTGAAGAAATCATGACAAACTAACACAAAATGAAGATTTCATTATAACTTGACATTCTGAGTTCATTTCATGAAACCTGCGCTTCCCCTATAAGAGTTCGACCTAACATTATAGAAAAACGTGTTTTCGTGAAGAAATCATGACAAACTAACACGAAATGAAGATTTCATTATAACTTGACATTCTGAGTTCATTTCATGAAACCTGCGCTTCCCTAATAAGAGTTCGACCTACCATTATAGGAAAACGTGTTTTCGTGAAGAAATCATGACAAACTAACACGAAATGAAGATTTCATTATATCTTGACATTCTGAGTTCATTTCATGAAACCTGCACTTCCCCTATAAGAGTTCGACCTAACATTATAGAAAAACGTGTTTTCGTGAAGAAATCATCACAAACTAACACAAAATGAAGATTTCATTATAACTTGACATTCTGAGTTCATTTCATGAAACCTGCGCTTCCCCTATAAGAGTTCGACCTACCATTATAGGAAAACGTGTTTTCGTGAAGAAATCATGACAAACTAACACAAAATGAAGATTTCATTATAACTTGACATTCTGAGTTCATTTCATGAAACCTGCGCTTCCCCTATAAGAGTTCGACCTACCATTATAGGAAAACGTGTTTTCGTGAAGAAATCATGACAAACTAGCACGAAATGAAGATTTCATTATAACTTGACATTCTGAGTTCATTTCATGAAACCTGCGCTTCCCATATAAGAGTTCGACCTAACATTATAGAAAAACGTGTTTTCGTGAAGAAATCATGACAAACTAACACGAAATGAAGATTTCATTATAACTTGACATTCTGAGTTCATTTCATGAAACCTGCGCTTCCCCAATAAGAGTTCGACTTACCATTATAGGAAAACGTGTTTTCGTGAAGAAATCATGACAAACTAACACAAAATGAAGATTTCATTATAACTTGACATTCTGAGTTCATTTCATGAAACCTGCGCTTCCCCTATAAGAGTTCGACCTAACATTATAGAAAAACGTGTTTTCGTGAAGAAATCATGACAAACTAACACGAAATTAAGATTTCATTATAACTTGACATTCTGAGTTCATTTCATGAAACCTGCGCTTCCCTAATAAGAGTTCGACCTACCATTATAGGAAAACGTGTTTTCGTGAAGAAATCATGACAAACTAACACGAAATGAAGATTTCATTGTATCTTGACATTCTGAGTTCATTTCATGAATCCTGCACTTCCCCTATAAGAGTTCGACCTAACATTATAGAAAAACGTGTTTTCGTGAAGAAATCATCACAAACTAACACAAAATGAAGATTTCATTATAACTTGACATTCTGAGTTCATTTCATGAAACCTGCGCTTCCCCTATAAGAGTTCGACCTACCATTATAGGAAAACGTGTTTTCGTGAAGAAATCATGACAAACTAACACAAAATGAAGATTTCATTATAACTTGATATACTGAGTTCATTTCATGAAACCTGCGCTTCCCCAATAAGAGTTCGACCTACCATTATAGGAAAACGTGTTTTCGTGAAGAAATCATGACAAACTAACACAAAATGAAGATTTCATTATAACTTGACATTCTGAGTTCATTTCATGAAACCTGCGCTTCCCTTATAAGAGTTCGAGCTAACATTATAGAAAAACGTGTTTTCGTGAAGAAATCATGACAAACTAACACGAAATGAAGATTTCATTATAACTTGACATTCTGAGTTCATTTCATGAAACCTGTGCTTCCCCTATAAGAGTTCGACCTACCATTATAGGAAAACGTGTTTTCGTGAAGAAATCATGACAAACTAACACAAAATGAAGATTTCATTATAACTTGACATTCTGAGTTCATTTCATGAAACCTGCGCTTCCCTAATAAGAGTTCGACCTACCATTATAGGAAAACGTGTTTTCGTGAAGAAATCATGACAAACTAACACGAAATGAAGATTTCATTATAACTTGACATTCTGAGTTCATTTCATGAAACCTGCGCTTCCCCAATAAGAGTTCGACCTACCATTATAGGAAAACGTGTTTTCGTGAAGAAATCATGACAAACTAACACAAAATGAAGATTTCATTATAACTTGACATTCTGAGTTCATTTCATGAAACCTGCGCTTCACCTATAAGAGTTCGACCTACCATTATAGGAAAACGTGTTTTCGTGAAGAAATCATGACAAACTAACACGAAATGAAGATTTCATTATAACTTGACATTCTGAGTTCATTTCATGAAACCTGCGCTTCCCTAATAAGAGTTCGACCTACCATTATAGGAAAACGTGTTTTCGTGAAGAAATCATGACAAACTAACACGAAATGAAGATTTCATTATATCTTGACATTCTGAGTTCATTTCATGAAACCTGCACTTCCCCTATAAGAGTTCGACCTAACATTATAGAAAAACGTGTTTTCGTGAAGAAATCATCACAAACTAACACAAAATGAAGATTTCATTATAACTTGACATTCTGAGTTCATTTCATGAAACCTGCGCTTCCCCTATAAGAGTTCGACCTAACCATTATAGGAAAACGTGTTTTCGTGAAGAAATCATGACAAACTAACACAAAATGAAGATTTCATTATAACTTGACATTCTGAGTTCATTTCATGAAACCTACGCTTCCCCTATAAGAGTTCGACCTACCATTATAGGAAAACGTGTTTTCGTGAAGAAATCATGACAAACTAGCACGAAATGAAGATTTCATTATAACTTGACATTCTGAGTTCATTTCATGAAACCTGCGCTTCCCATATAAGAGTTCGACCTAACATTATAGAAAAACGTGTTTTCGTGAAGAAATCATGACAAACTAACACGAAATGAAGATTTCATTATAACTTGACATTCTGAGTTCATTTCATGAAACCTGCGCTTCCCCAATAAGAGTTCGACCTACCATTATAGGAAAACGTGTTTTCGTGAAGAAATCATGACAAACTAACACAAAATGAAGATTTCATTATAACTTGACATTCTGAGTTCATTTCATGAAACCTGCGCTTCCCCTATAAGAGTTCGACCTAACATTATAGAAAAACGTGTTTTCGTGAAGAAATCATCACAAACTAACACGAAATTAAGATTTCATTATAACTTGACATTCTGAGTTCATTTCATGAAACCTGCGCTTCCCCTATAAGAGTTCGACCTACCATTATAGGAAAACGTGTTTTCGTGAAGAAATCATGACAAACTAACACAAAATGAAGATTTCATTATAACTTGATATACTGAGTTCATTTCATGAAACCTGCGCTTCCCCAATAAGAGTTCGACCTACCATTATAGGAAAACGTGTTTTCGTGAAGAAATCATGACAAACTAACACAAAATGAAGATTTCATTATAACTTGACATTCTGAGTTCATTTCATGAAACCTGCGCTTCCCTTATAAGAGTTCGAGCTAACATTATAGAAAAACGTGTTTTCGTGAAGAAATCATGACAAACTAACACGAAATGAAGATTTCATTATAACTTGACATTCTGAGTTCATTTCATGAAACCTGTGCTTCCCCTATAAGAGTTCGACCTACCATTATAGGAAAACGTGTTTTCGTGAAGAAATCATGACAAACTAACACAAAATGAAGATTTCATTATAACTTGACATTCTGAGTTCATTTCATGAAACCTGCGCTTCCCTAATAAGAGTTCGACCTACCATTATAGGAAAACGTGTTTTCGTGAAGAAATCATGACAAACTAACACGAAATGAAGATTTCATTATAACTTGACATTCTGAGTTCATTTCATGAAACCTGCGCTTCCCCAATAAGAGTTCGACCTACCATTATAGGAAAACGTGTTTTCGTGAAGAAATCATGACAAACTAACACAAAATGAAGATTTCATTATAACTTGACATTCTGAGTTCATTTCATGAAACCTGCGCTTCACCTATAAGAGTTCGACCTACCATTATAGGAAAACGTGTTTTCGTGAAGAAATCATGACAAACTAACACGAAATGAAGATTTCATTATAACTTGACATTCTGAGTTCATTTCATGAAACCTGCGCTTCCCTAATAAGAGTTCGACCTACCATTATAGGAAAACGTGTTTTCGTGAAGAAATCATGACAAACTAACACGAAATGAAGATTTCATTATATCTTGACATTCTGAGTTCATTTCATGAAACCTGCACTTCCCCTATAAGAGTTCGACCTAACATTATAGAAAAACGTGTTTTCGTGAAGAAATCATCACAAACTAACACAAAATGAAGATTTCATTATAACTTGACATTCTGAGTTCATTTCATGAAACCTGCGCTTCCCCTATAAGAGTTCGACCTAACCATTATAGGAAAACGTGTTTTCGTGAAGAAATCATGACAAACTAACACAAAATGAAGATTTCATTATAACTTGACATTCTGAGTTCATTTCATGAAACCTACGCTTCCCCTATAAGAGTTCGACCTACCATTATAGGAAAACGTGTTTTCGTGAAGAAATCATGACAAACTAGCACGAAATGAAGATTTCATTATAACTTGACATTCTGAGTTCATTTCATGAAACCTGCGCTTCCCCAATAAGAGTTCGACCTACCATTATAGGAAAACGTGTTTTCGTGAAGAAATCATGACAAACTAACACAAAATGAAGATTTCATTATAACTTGACATTCTGAGTTCATTTCATGAAACCTGCGCTTCCCCTATAAGAGTTCGACCTAACATTATAGAAAAACGTGTTTTCGTGAAGAAATCATGACAAACTAACACGAAATTAAGATTTCATTATAACTTGACATTCTGAGTTCATTTCATGAAACCTGCGCTTCCCTAATAAGAGTTCGACCTACCATTATAGGAAAACGTGTTTTCGTGAAGAAATCATGACAAACTAACACGAAATGAAGATTTCATTATATCTTGACATTCTGAGTTCATTTCATGAAACCTGCACTTCACCTATAAGAGTTCGACCTAACATTATAGAAAAACGTGTTTTCGTGAAGAAATCATCACAAACTAACACAAAATGAAGATTTCATTATAACTTGACATTCTGAGTTCATTTCATGAAACCTGCGCTTCCCCTATAAGAGTTCGACCTACCATTATAGGAAAACGTGTTTTCGTGAAGAAATCATGACAAACTAACACGAAATGAAGATTTCATTATATCTTGACATTCTGAGTTCATTTCATGAAACCTGCACTTCCCCTATAAGAGTTCGACCTAACATTATAGAAAAACGTGTTTTCGTGAAGAAATCATCACAAACTAACACAAAATGAAGATTTCATTATAACTTGACATTCTGAGTTCATTTCATGAAACCTGCGCTTCCCCTATAAGAGTTCGACCTACCATTATAGGAAAACGTGTTTTCGTGAAGAAATCATGACAAACTAACACAAAATGAAGATTTCATTATAACTTGACATTCTGAGTTCATTTCATGAAACCTGCGCTTCCCCTATAAGAGTTCGACCTACCATTATAGGAAAACGTGTTTTCGTGAAGAAATCATGACAAACTAGCACGAAATGAAGATTTCATTATAACTTGACATTCTGAGTTCATTTCATGAAACCTGCGCTTCCCTTATAAGAGTTCGACCTAACATTATACAAAAACGTGTTTTCGTGAAGAAATCATGACAAACTAACACGAAATGAAGATTTCATTATAACTTGACATTCTGAGTTCATTTCATGAAACCTGCGCTTCCCCTATAAGAGTTCGACCTAACATTATAGAAAAACGTGTTTTCGTGAAGAAATCATGACAAACTAACACGAAATTAAGATTTCATTATAACTTGACATTCTGAGTTCATTTCATGAAACCTGCGCTTCCCTAATAAGAGTTCGACCTACCATTATAGGAAAACGTGTTTTCGTGAAGAAATCATGACAAACTAACACGAAGTGAAGATTTCATTATATCTTGACATTCTGAGTTCATTTCATGAAACCTGCACTTCCCCTATAAGAGTTTGACCTAACATTATAGAAAAACGTGTTTTCGTGAAGAAATCATGACAAACTAACACGAAATGAAGATTTCATTATAACTTGACATTCTGAGTTCATTTCATGAAACTTGTGCTTCCCCTATAAGAGTTCGACCTACCATTATAGGAAAACGTGTTTTCGTGAAGAAATCATGACAAACTAACACAAAATGAAGATTTCATTATAACTTGACATTCTGAGTTCATTTCATGAAACCTGCGCTTCCCTAATAAGAGTTCGACCTACCATTACAGGAAAACGTGTTTTCGTGAAGAAATCATGACAAACTAACACAAAATGAAGATTTCATTATAACTTGACATTCTGAGTTCATTTCATGAAAGCTGCGCTTCCCTTATAAGAGTTCGACCTAACATTATAGAAAAACGTGTTTTCGTGAAGAAATCATGACAAACTAACACGAAATGAAGATTTCATTATAACTTGACATTCTGAGTTCATTTCATGAAACCTGCGCTTCCCTAATAAGAGTTCGACCTACCATTATAGGAAAACGTGTTTTCGTGAAGAAATCATGACAAACTAACACGAAATGAAGATTTCATTATAACTTGACATTCTGAGTTCATTTCATGAAACCTGCGCTTCCCCAATAAGAGTTCGACCTACCATTATAGGAAAACGTGTTTTCGTGAAGAAATCATGACAAACTAACACAAAATGAAGATTTCATTATAACTTGACATTCTGAGTTCATTTCATGAAACCTGCGCTTCACCTATAAGAGTTCGACCTACCATTATAGGAAAACGTGTTTTCGTGAAGAAATCATGACAAACTAACACGAAATGAAGATTTCAATATAACTTGACATTCTGAGTTCATTTCATGAAACCTGCGCTTCCCTAATAAGAGTTCGACCTACCATTATAGGAAAACGTGTTTTCGTGAAGAAATCATGACAAACTAACACGAAATGAAGATTTCATTATATCTTGACATTCTGAGTTCATTTCATGAAACCTGCACTTCCCCTATAAGAGTTCGACCTAACATTATAGAAAAACGTGTTTTCGTGAAGAAATCATCACAAACTAACACAAAATGAAGATTTCATTATAACTTGACATTCTGAGTTCATTTCATGAAACCTGCGCTTCCCCTATAAGAGTTCGACCTACCATTATAGGAAAACGTGTTTTCGTGAAGAAATCATGACAAACTAACACAAAATGAAGATTTCATTATAACTTGACATTCTGAGTTCATTTCATGAAACCTGCGCTTCCCCTATAAGAGTTCGACCTACCATTATAGGAAAACGTGTTTTCGTGAAGAAATCATGACAAACTAGCACGAAATGAAGATTTCATTATAACTTGACATTCTGAGTTCATTTCATGAAACCTGTGCTTCCCCTATAAGAGTTCGACCTAACATTATAGGAAAACGTGTTTTCGTGAAGAAATCATGACAAACTAACACGAAATGAAGATTTCATTATAACTTGACATTCTGAGTTCATTTCATGAAACCTGCGCTTCCCCTATAAGAGTTCGACCTACCATTATAGGAAAACGTGTTTTCGTGAAGAAATCATGACAAACTAACACAAAATGAAGATTTCATTATAACTTGATATACTGAGTTCATTTCATGAAACCTGCGCTTCCCCTATAAGAGTTCGACCTAACATTATAGGAAAACGTGTTTTCGTGAAGAAATCATGACAAACTAACACAAAATGAAGATTTCATTATAACTTGACATTCTGAGTTCATTTCATGAAACCTGCGCTTCCCCTATAATAGTTCGACCTACCATTATAGGAAAACGTGTTTTCGTGAAGAAATCATGACAAACTAACACAAAATGAAGATTTCATTATAACTTGATATACTGAGTTCATTTCATGAAACCTGCGCTTCCCCAATAAGAGTTCGACCTACCATTATAGGAAAACGTGTTTTCGTGAAGAAATCATGACAAACTAACACGAAATGAAGATTTCATGATAACTTGACATTCTGAGTTCATTTCATGAAACCTGCGCTTCCCCTATATGAGTTCGACCTAACATTATAGAAAAACGTGTTTTCGTGAAGAAATCATGACAAACTAACACGAAATGAAGATTTCATTATAACTTGACATTCTGAGTTCATTTCATGAAACCTGCGCTTCCCCCATAAGAGTTCGACCTAACATTATAGAATAACGTGTTTTCGTGAAGAAATCATGAAAAACTAACACGAAATGAAGATTTCATTATAACTTGACATTCTGAGTTCATTTCATGAAACCTGCGCTTCCCCTATAAGAGATCGACCTAACATTATAGGAAAACGTGTTTTCGTGAAGAAATCATGACAAACTAACACGAAATGAAGATTTCATTATATCTTGACATTCTGAGTTCATTTCATGAAACCTGCACTTCCCCTATAAGAGTTCGACCTAACATTATAGAAAAACGTGTTTTCGTGAAGAAATCATCACAAACTAACACAAAATGAAGATTTCATTATAACTTGACATTCTGAGTTCATTTCATGAAACCTGCGCTTCCCCTATAAGAGTTCGACCTAACCATTATAGGAAAACGTGTTTTCGTGAAGAAATCATGACAAACTAACACAAAATGAAGATTTCATTATAACTTGACATTCTGAGTTCATTTCATGAAACCTACGCTTCCCCTATAAGAGTTCGACCTACCATTATAGGAAAACGTGTTTTCGTGAAGAAATCATGACAAACTAGCACGAAATGAAGATTTCATTATAACTTGACATTCTGAGTTCATTTCATGAAACCTGCGCTTCCCATATAAGAGTTCGACCTAACATTATAGAAAAACGTGTTTTCGTGAAGAAATCATGACAAACTAACACGAAATGAAGATTTCATTATAACTTGACATTCTGAGTTCATTTCATGAAACCTGCGCTTCCCCAATAAGAGTTCGACCTACCATTATAGGAAAACGTGTTTTCGTGAAGAAATCATGACAAACTAACACAAAATGAAGATTTCATTATAACTTGACATTCTGAGTTCATTTCATGAAACCTGCGCTTCCCCTATAAGAGTTCGACCTAACATTATAGAAAAACGTGTTTTCGTGAAGAAATCATCACAAACTAACACGAAATGAAGATTTCATTATAACTTGACATTCTGAGTTCATTTCATGAAACCTGTGCTTCCCCTATAAGAGTTCGACCTACCATTATAGGAAAACGTGTTTTCGTGAAGAAATCATGACAAACTAACACAAAATGAAGATTTCATTATAACTTGACATTCTGAGTCATTTCATGAAACCTGCGCTTCCCTAATAAGAGTTCGACCTACCATTATAGGAAAACGTGTTTTCGTGAAGAAATCATGACAAACTAACACGAAATGAAGATTTCATTATAACTTGACATTCTGAGTTCATTTCATGAAACCTGCGCTTCCCCAATACGAGTTCGACCTACCATTATAGGAAAACGTGTTTTCGTGAAGAAATCATGACAAACTAACACAAAATGAAGATTTCATTATAACTTGACATTCTGAGTTCATTTCATGAAACCTGCGCTTCACCTATAAGAGTTCGACCTACCATTATAGGAAAACGTGTTTTCGTGAAGAAATCATGACAAACTAACACGAAATGAAGATTTCATTATAACTTGACATTCTGAGTTCATTTCATGAAACCTGCGCTTCCCTAATAAGAGTTCGACCTACCATTATAGGAAAACGTGTTTTCGTGAAGAAATCATGACAAACTAACACGAAATGAAGATTTCATTATATCTTGACATTCTGAGTTCATTTCATGAAACCTGCACTTCCCCTATAAGAGTTCGACCTAACATTATAGAAAAACGTGTTTTCGTGAAGAAATCATCACAAACTAACACAAAATGAAGATTTCATCATAACTTGACATTCTGAGTTCATTTCATGAAACCTGCGCTTCCCCTATAAGAGTTCGACCTACCATTATAGGAAAACGTGTTTTCGTGAAGAAATCATGACAAACTAACACAAAATGAAGATTTCATTATAACTTGACATTCTGAGTTCATTTCATGAAACCTGCGCTTCCCCTATAAGAGTTCGACCTAACATTATAGAAAAACGTGTTTTCGTGAAGAAATCATGACAAACTAACACGAAATGAAGATTTCATTATAACTTGACATTCTGAGTTCATTTCATGAAACCTGCGCTTCCCTAATAAGAGTTCGACCTACCATTATAGGAAAACGTGTTTTCGTGAAGAAATCATGACAAACTAACACGAAATGAAGATTTCATTATATCTTGACATTCTGAGTTCATTTCATGAAACCTGCACTTCCCCTATAAGAGTTCGACCTAACATTATAGAAAAACGTGTTTTCGTGAAGAAATCATCACAAACTAACACAAAATGAAGATTTCATTATAACTTGACATTCTGAGTTCATTTCATGAAACCTGCGCTTCCCCTATAAGAGTTCGACCTACCATTATAGGAAAACGTGTTTTCGTGAAGAAATCATGACAAACTAACACAAAATGAAGATTTCATTATAACTTGACATTCTGAGTTCATTTCATGAAACCTGCGCTTCCCCTATAAGAGTTCGACCTACCATTATAGGAAAACGTGTTTTCGTGAAGAAATCATGACAAACTAGCACGAAATGAAGATTTCATTATAACTTGACATTCTGAGTTCATTTCATGAAACCTGCGCTTCCCATATAAGAGTTCGACCTAACATTATAGAAAAACGTGTTTTCGTGAAGAAATCATGACAAACTAACACGAAATGAAGATTTCATTATAACTTGACATTCTGAGTTCATTTCATGAAACCTGCGCTTCCCCAATAAGAGTTCGACCTACCATTATAGGAAAACGTGTTTTCGTGAAGAAATCATGACAAACTAACACAAAATGAAGATTTCATTATAACTTGACATTCTGAGTTCATTTCATGAAACCTGCGCTTCCCCTATAAGAGTTCGACCTAACATTATAGAAAAACGTGTTTTCGTGAAGAAATCATGACAAACTAACACGAAATTAAGATTTCATTATAACTTGACATTCTGAGTTCATTTCATGAAACCTGCGCTTCCCTAATAAGAGTTCGACCTACCATTATAGGAAAACGTGTTTTCGTGAAGAAATCATGACAAACTAACACAAAATGAAGATTTCATTATAACTTGATATACTGAGTTCATTTCATGAAACCTGCGCTTCCCTTATAAGAGTTCGAGCTAACATTATAGAAAAACGTGTTTTCGTGAAGAAATCATGACAAACTAACACGAAATGAAGATTTCATTATAACTTGACATTCTGAGTTCATTTCATGAAACCTGTGCTTCCCCTATAAGAGTTCGACCTACCATTATAGGAAAACGTGTTTTCGTGAAGAAATCATGACAAACTAACACAAAATGAAGATTTCATTATAACTTGACATTCTGAGTTCATTTCATGAAACCTGCACTTCCCTAATAAGAGTTCGACCTACCATTATAGGAAAACGTGTTTTCGTGAAGAAATCATGACAAACTAACACGAAATGAAGATTTCATTATAACTTGACATTCTGAGTTCATTTCATGAAACCTGCGCTTCCCCAATAAGAGTTCGACCTACCATTATAGGAAAACGTGTTTTCGTGAAGAAATCATGACAAACTAACACAAAATGAAGATTTCATTATAACTTGACATTCTGAGTTCATTTCATGAAACCTGCGCTTCACCTATAAGAGTTCGACCTACCATTATAGGAAAACGTGTTTTCGTGAAGAAATCATGACAAACTAACACGAAATGAAGATTTCATTATAACTTGACATTCTGAGTTCATTTCATGAAACCTGCGCTTCCCTAATAAGAGTTCGACCTACCATTATAGGAAAACGTGTTTTCGTGAAGAAATCATGACAAACTAACACGAAATGAAGATTTCATTATATCTTGACATTCTGAGTTCATTTCATGAAACCTGCACTTCCCCTATAAGAGTTCGACCTAACATTATAGAAAAACGTGTTTTCGTGAAGAAATCATCACAAACTAACACAAAATGAAGATTTCATTATAACTTGACATTCTGAGTTCATTTCATGAAACCTGCGCTTCCCCTATAAGAGTTCGACCTAACCATTATAGGAAAACGTGTTTTCGTGAAGAAATCATGACAAACTAACACAAAATGAAGATTTCATTATAACTTGACATTCTGAGTTCATTTCATGAAACCTACGCTTCCCCTATAAGAGTTCGACCTACCATTATAGGAAAACGTGTTTTCGTGAAGAAATCATGACAAACTAGCACGAAATGAAGATTTCATTATAACTTGACATTCTGAGTTCATTTCATGAAACCTGCGCTTCCCATATAAGAGTTCGACCTAACATTATAGAAAAACGTGTTTTCGTGAAGAAATCATGACAAACTAACACGAAATGAAGATTTCATTATAACTTGACATTCTGAGTTCATTTCATGAAACCTGCGCTTCCCCAATAAGAGTTCGACCTACCATTATAGGAAAACGTGTTTTCGTGAAGAAATCATGACAAACTAACACAAAATGAAGATTTCATTATAACTTGACATTCTGAGTTCATTTCATGAAACCTGCGCTTCCCCTATAAGAGTTCGACCTAACATTATAGAAAAACGTGTTTTCGTGAAGAAATCATGACAAACTAACACGAAATTAAGATTTCATTATAACTTGACATTCTGAGTTCATTTCATGAAACCTGCGCTTCCCTAATAAGAGTTCGACCTACCATTATAGGAAAACGTGTTTTCGTGAAGAAATCATGACAAACTAACACGAAATGAAGATTTCATTATAACTTGACATTCTGAGTTCATTTCATGAAACCTGCGCTTCCCCTATAAGAGTTCGACCTACCATTATAGGAAAACGTGTTTTCGTGAAGAAATCATGACAAACTAACACAAAATGAAGATTTCATTATAACTTGACATTCTGAGTTCATTTCATGAAACCTGCGCTTCCCCTATAAGAGTTCGACCTACCATTATAGGAAAACGTGTTTTCGTGAAGAAATCATGACAAACTAGCACGAAATGAAGATTTCATTATAACTTGACATTCTGAGTTCATTTCATGAAACCTGCGCTTCCCTTATAAGAGTTCGACCTAACATTATACAAAAACGTGTTTTCGTGAAGAAATCATGACAAACTAACACGAAATGAAGATTTCATTATAACTTGACATTCTGAGTTCATTTCATGAAACCTGCGCTTCCCCTATAAGAGTTCGACCTAACATTATAGAAAAACGTGTTTTCGTGAAGAAATCATGACAAACTAACACGAAATTAAGATTTCATTATAACTTGACATTCTGAGTTCATTTCATGAAACCTGCGCTTCCCTAATAAGAGTTCGACCTAACATTATAGAAAAACGTGTTTTCGTGAAGAAATCATGACAAACTAACACGAAATGAAGATTTCATTATAACTTGACATTCTGAGTTCATTTCATGAAACTTGTGCTTCCCCTATAAGAGTTCGACCTACCATTATAGGAAAACGTGTTTTCGTGAAGAAATCATGACAAACTAACACAAAATGAAGATTTCATTATAACTTGACATTCTGAGTTCATTTCATGAAACCTGCGCTTCCCTAATAAGAGTTCGACCTACCATTACAGGAAAACGTGTTTTCGTGAAGAAATCATGACAAACTAACACAAAATGAAGATTTCATTATAACTTGACATTCTGAGTTCATTTCATGAAAGCTGCGCTTCCCTTATAAGAGTTCGACCTAACATTATAGAAAAACGTGTTTTCGTGAAGAAATCATGACAAACTAACACGAAATGAAGATTTCATTATAACTTGACATTCTGAGTTCATTTCATGAAACCTGCGCTTCCCTAATAAGAGTTCGACCTACCATTATAGGAAAACGTGTTTTCGTGAAGAAATCATGACAAACTAACACGAAATGAAGATTTCATTATAACTTGACATTCTGAGTTCATTTCATGAAACCTGCGCTTCCCCAATAAGAGTTCGACCTACCATTATAGGAAAACGTGTTTTCGTGAAGAAATCATGACAAACTAACACAAAATGAAGATTTCATTATAACTTGACATTCTGAGTTCATTTCATGAAACCTGCGCTTCACCTATAAGAGTTCGACCTACCATTATAGGAAAACGTGTTTTCGTGAAGAAATCATGACAAACTAACACGAAATGAAGATTTCAATATAACTTGACATTCTGAGTTCATTTCATGAAACCTGCGCTTCCCTAATAAGAGTTCGACCTACCATTATAGGAAAACGTGTTTTCGTGAAGAAATCATGACAAACTAACACGAAATGAAGATTTCATTATATCTTGACATTCTGAGTTCATTTCATGAAACCTGCACTTCCCCTATAAGAGTTCGACCTAACATTATAGAAAAACGTGTTTTCGTGAAGAAATCATCACAAACTAACACAAAATGAAGATTTCATTATAACTTGACATTCTGAGTTCATTTCATGAAACCTGCGCTTCCCCTATAAGAGTTCGACCTACCATTATAGGAAAACGTGTTTTCGTGAAGAAATCATGACAAACTAACACAAAATGAAGATTTCATTATAACTTGACATTCTGAGTTCATTTCATGAAACCTGCGCTTCCCCTATAAGAGTTCGACCTACCATTATAGGAAAACGTGTTTTCGTGAAGAAATCATGACAAACTAGCACGAAATGAAGATTTCATTATAACTTGACATTCTGAGTTCATTTCATGAAACCTGCGCTTCCCATATAAGAGTTCGACCTAACATCATAGAAAAACGTGTTTTCGTGAAGAAATCATGACAAACTAACACGAAATGAAGATTTCATTATAACTTGACATTCTGAGTTCATTTCATGAAACCTGCGCTTCCCCAATAAGAGTTCGACCTACCATTATAGGAAAACGTGTTTTCGTGAAGAAATCATGACAAACTAACACAAAATGAAGATTTCATTATAACTTTACATTCTGAGTTCATTTCATGAAACCTGCGCTTCCCCTATAAGAGTTCGACCTACCATTACAGGAAAACGTGTTTTCGTGAAGAAATCATGACAAACTAGCACGAAATGAAGATTTCATTATAACTTGACATTCTGAGTTCATTTCATGAAACCTGCGCTTCCCATATAAGAGTTCGACCTAACATTATAGGAAAACGTGTTTTCGTGAAGAAATCATGACAAACTAACACAAAATGAAGATTTCATTATAACTTGATATACTGAGTTCATTTCATGAAACCTGCGCTTCCCCAATAAGAGTTCGACCTACCATTATAGGAAAACGTGTTTTCGTGAAGAAATCATGACAAACTAACACAAAATGAAGATTTCATTATAACTTGAAATTCTGAGTTCATTTCATGAAACCTGCGCTTCCCTTATAAGAGTTCGAGCTAACATTATAGAAAAACGTGTTTTCGTGAAGAAATCATGACAAACTAACACGAAATGAAGATTTCATTATAACTTGACATTCTGAGTTCATTTCATGAAACCTGCGCTTCCCCAATAAGTGTTCGACCTACCATTATAGGAAAACGTGTTTTCGTGAAGAAATCATGACAAACTAACACGAAATGAAGATTTCATTATAACTTGACATTCTGAGTTCATTTCATGAAACCTGCGCTTCCCTAATAAGAGTTCGACCTACCATTATAGGAAAACGTGTTTTCGTGAAGAAATCATGACAAACTAACACGAAATGAAGATTTCATTATAACTTGACATTCTGAGTTCATTTCATGAAACCTGCGCTTCCCCAATAAGAGTTCGACCTACCATTATAGGAAAACGTGTTTTCGTGAAGAAATCATGACAAACTAACACAAAATGAAGATTTCATTATAACTTGACATTCTGAGTTCATTTCATGAAACCTGCGCTTCACCTATAAGAGTTCGACCTACCATTATAGGAAAACGTGTTTTCGTGAAGAAATCATGACAAACTAACACGAAATGAAGATTTCAATATAACTTGACATTCTGAGTTCATTTCATGAAACCTGCGCTTCCCTAATAAGAGTTCGACCTACCATTATAGGAAAACGTGTTTTCGTGAAGAAATCATGACAAACTAACACGAAATGAAGATTTCATTATATCTTGACATTCTGAGTTCATTTCATGAAACCTGCACTTCCCCTATAAGAGTTCGACCTAACATTATAGAAAAACGTGTTTTCGTGAAGAAATCATCACAAACTAACACAAAATGAAGATTTCATTATAACTTGACATTCTGAGTTCATTTCATGAAACCTGCGCTTCCCCTATAAGAGTTCGACCTACCATTATAGGAAAACGTGTTTTCGTGAAGAAATCATGACAAACTAACACAAAATGAAGATTTCATTATAACTTGACATTCTGAGTTCATTTCATGAAACCTGCGCTTCCCCTATAAGAGTTCGACCTACCATTATAGGAAAACGTGTTTTCGTGAAGAAATCATGACAAACTAGCACGAAATGAAGATTTCATTATAACTTGACATTCTGAGTTCATTTCATGAAACCTGCGCTTCCCATATAAGAGTTCGACCTAACATTATAGAAAAACGTGTTTTCGTGAAGAAATCATGACAAACTAACACGAAATGAAGATTTCATTATAACTTGACATTCTGAGTTCATTTCATGAAACCTGCGCTTCCCCAATAAGAGTTCGACCTACCATTATAGGAAAACGTGATTTCGTGAAGAAATCATGACAAACTAACACAAAATGAAGATTTCATTATAACTTGACATTCTGAGTTCATTTCATGAAACCTGCGCTTCCCCTATAAGAGTTCGACCTACCATTATAGGAAAACGTGTTTTCGTGAAGAAATCATGACAAACTAGCACGAAATGAAGATTTCATTATAACTTGACATTCTGAGTTCATTTCATGAAACCTGCGCTTCCCATATAAGAGTTCGACCTAACATTATAGGAAAACGTGTTTTCGTGAAGAAATCATGACAAACTAACACAAAATGAAGATTTCATTATAACTTGATATACTGAGTTCATTTCATGAAACCTGCGCTTCCCCAATAAGAGTTCGACCTACCATTATAGGAAAACGTGTTTTCGTGAAGAAATCATGACAAACTAACACAAAATGAAGATTTCATTATAACTTGAAATTCTGAGTTCATTTCATGAAACCTGCGCTTCCCTTATAAGAGTTCGAGCTAACATTATAGAAAAACGTGTTTTCGTGAAGAAATCATGACAAACTAACACGAAATGAAGATTTCATTATAACTTGACATTCTGAGTTCATTTCATGAAACCTGTGCTTCCCCTATAAGAGTTCGACCTACCATTATAGGAAAACGTGTTTTCGTGAAGAAATCATGACAAACTAACACAAAATGAAGATTTCATTATAACTTGACATTCTGAGTTCATTTCATGAAACCTGCGCTTCCCCAATAAGAGTTCGACCTACCATTATAGGAAAACGTGTTTTCGTGAAGAAATCATGACAAACTAACACGAAATGAAGATTTCATTATAACTTGACATTCTGAGTTCATTTCATGAAACCTGCGCTTCCCCAATAAGAGTTCGACCTACCATTATAGGAAAACGTGTTTTCGTGAAGAAATCATGACAAACTAACACAAAATGAAGATTTCATTATAACTTGACATTCTGAGTTCATTTCATGAAACCTGCGCTTCACCTATAAGAGTTCGACCTACCATTATAGGAAAACGTGTTTTCGTGAAGAAATCATGACAAACTAACACGAAATGAAGATTTCATTATAACTTGACATTCTGAGTTCATTTCATGAAACCTGCGCTTCCCCTATAAGAGTTCGACCTAACATTATAGAAAAACGTGTTTTCGTGAAGAAATCATGACAAACTAACACGAAATTAAGATTTCATTATAACTTGACATTCTGAGTTCATTTCATGAAACCTGCGCTTCCCTAATAAGAGTTCGACCTACCATTATAGGAAAACGTGTTTTCGTGAAGAAATCATGACAAACTAACACGAAATGAAGATTTCATTATATCTTGACATTCTGAGTTCATTTCATGAAACCTGCACTTCCCCTATAAGAGTTCGACCTAACATTATAGAAAAACGTGTTTTCGTGAAGAAATCATCACAAACTAACACAAAATGAAGATTTCATTATAACTTGACATTCTGAGTTCATTTCATGAAACCTGCGCTTCCCCTATAAGAGTTCGACCTACCATTATAGGAAAACGTGTTTTCGTGAAGAAATCATGACAAACTAACACAAAATGAAGATTTCATTATAACTTGATATACTGAGTTCATTTCATGAAACCTGCGCTTCCCCAATAAGAGTTCGACCTACCATTATAGGAAAACGTGTTTTCGTGAAGAAATCATGACAAACTAACACAAAATGAAGATTTCATTATAACTTGACATTCTGAGTTCATTTCATGAAACCTGCGCTTCCCTTATAAGAGTTCGAGCTAACATTATAGAAAAACGTGTTTTCGTGAAGAAATCATGACAAACTAACACGAAATGAAGATTTCATTATAACTTGACATTCTGAGTTCATTTCATGAAACCTGTGCTTCCCCTATAAGAGTTCGACCTACCATTATAGGAAAACGTGTTTTCGTGAAGAAATCATGACAAACTAACACAAAATGAAGATTTCATTATAACTTGACATTCTGAGTTCATTTCATGAAACCTGCGCTTCCCCAATAAGAGTTCGACCTACCATTATAGGAAAACGTGTTTTCGTGAAGAAATCATGACAAACTAACACGAAATGAAGATTTCATTATAACTTGACATTCTGAGTTCATTTCATGAAACCTGCGCTTCCCCAATAAGAGTTCGACCTACCATTATAGGAAAACGTGTTTTCGTGAAGAAATCATGACAAACTAACACGAAATGAAGATTTCATTATATCTTGACATTCTGAGTTCATTTCATGAAACCTGCACTTCCCCTATAAGAGTTCGACCTAACATTATAGAAAAACGTGTTTTCGTGAAGAAATCATCACAAACTAACACAAAATGAAGATTTCATTATAACTTGACATTCTGAGTTCATTTCATGAAACCTGCGCTTCCCCTATAAGAGTTCGACCTACCATTATAGGAAAACGTGTTTTCGTGAAGAAATCATGACAAACTAACACAAAATGAAGATTTCATTATAACTTGACATTCTGAGTTCATTTCATGAAACCTGCGCTTCCCCTATAAGAGTTCGACCTACCATTATAGGAAAACGTGTTTTCGTGAAGAAATCATGACAAACTAGCACGAAATGAAGATTTCATTATAACTTGACATTCTGAGTTCATTTCATGAAACCTGCGCTTCCCATATAAGAGTTCGACCTAACATTATAGAAAAACGTGTTTTCGTGAAGAAATCATGACAAACTAACACGAAATGAAGATTTCATTATAACTTGACATTCTGAGTTCATTTCATGAAACCTGCGCTTCCCCAATAAGAGTTCGACCTACCATTATAGGAAAACGTGATTTCGTGAAGAAATCATGACAAACTAACACAAAATGAAGATTTCATTATAACTTGACATTCTGAGTTCATTTCATGAAACCTGCGCTTCCCCTATAAGAGTTCGACCTACCATTATAGGAAAACGTGTTTTCGTGAAGAAATCATGACAAACTAGCACGAAATGAAGATTTCATTATAACTTGACATTCTGAGTTCATTTCATGAAACCTGCGCTTCCCATATAAGAGTTCGACCTAACATTATAGGAAAACGTGTTTTCGTGAAGAAATCATGACAAACTAACACAAAATGAAGATTTCATTATAACTTGATATACTGAGTTCATTTCATGAAACCTGCGCTTCCCCAATAAGAGTTCGACCTACCATTATAGGAAAACGTGTTTTCGTGAAGAAATCATGACAAACTAACACAAAATGAAGATTTCATTATAACTTGAAATTCTGAGTTCATTTCATGAAACCTGCGCTTCCCTTATAAGAGTTCGAGCTAACATTATAGAAAAACGTGTTTTCGTGAAGAAATCATGACAAACTAACACGAAATGAAGATTTCATTATAACTTGACATTCTGAGTTCATTTCATGAAACCTGTGCTTCCCCTATAAGAGTTCGACCTACCATTATAGGAAAACGTGTTTTCGTGAAGAAATCATGACAAACTAACACAAAATGAAGATTTCATTATAACTTGACATTCTGAGTTCATTTCATGAAACCTGCGCTTCCCCAATAAGAGTTCGACCTACCATTATAGGAAAACGTGTTTTCGTGAAGAAATCATGACAAACTAACACGAAATGAAGATTTCATTATAACTTGACATTCTGAGTTCATTTCATGAAACCTGCGCTTCCCCAATAAGAGTTCGACCTACCATTATAGGAAAACGTGTTTTCGTGAAGAAATCATGACAAACTAACACAAAATGAAGATTTCATTATAACTTGACATTCTGAGTTCATTTCATGAAACCTGCGCTTCACCTATAAGAGTTCGACCTACCATTATAGGAAAACGTGTTTTCGTGAAGAAATCATGACAAACTAACACGAAATGAAGATTTCATTATAACTTGACATTCTGAGTTCATTTCATGAAACCTGCGCTTCCCCTATAAGAGTTCGACCTAACATTATAGAAAAACGTGTTTTCGTGAAGAAATCATGACAAACTAACACGAAATTAAGATTTCATTATAACTTGACATTCTGAGTTCATTTCATGAAACCTGCGCTTCCCTAATAAGAGTTCGACCTACCATTATAGGAAAACGTGTTTTCGTGAAGAAATCATGACAAACTAACACGAAATGAAGATTTCATTATATCTTGACATTCTGAGTTCATTTCATGAAACCTGCACTTCCCCTATAAGAGTTCGACCTAACATTATAGAAAAACGTGTTTTCGTGAAGAAATCATCACAAACTAACACAAAATGAAGATTTCATTATAACTTGACATTCTGAGTTCATTTCATGAAACCTGCGCTTCCCCTATAAGAGTTCGACCTACCATTATAGGAAAACGTGTTTTCGTGAAGAAATCATGACAAACTAACACAAAATGAAGATTTCATTATAACTTGATATACTGAGTTCATTTCATGAAACCTGCGCTTCCCCAATAAGAGTTCGACCTACCATTATAGGAAAACGTGTTTTCGTGAAGAAATCATGACAAACTAACACAAAATGAAGATTTCATTATAACTTGACATTCTGAGTTCATTTCATGAAACCTGCGCTTCCCTTATAAGAGTTCGAGCTAACATTATAGAAAAACGTGTTTTCGTGAAGAAATCATGACAAACTAACACGAAATGAAGATTTCATTATAACTTGACATTCTGAGTTCATTTCATGAAACCTGTGCTTCCCCTATAAGAGTTCGACCTACCATTATAGGAAAACGTGTTTTCGTGAAGAAATCATGACAAACTAACACAAAATGAAGATTTCATTATAACTTGACATTCTGAGTTCATTTCATGAAACCTGCGCTTCCCCAATAAGAGTTCGACCTACCATTATAGGAAAACGTGTTTTCGTGAAGAAATCATGACAAACTAACACGAAATGAAGATTTCATTATAACTTGACATTCTGAGTTCATTTCATGAAACCTGCGCTTCCCCAATAAGAGTTCGACCTACCATTATAGGAAAACGTGTTTTCGTGAAGAAATCATGACAAACTAACACAAAATGAAGATTTCATTATAACTTGACATTCTGAGTTCATTTCATGAAACCTGCGCTTCACCTATAAGAGTTCGACCTACCATTATAGGAAAACGTGTTTTCGTGAAGAAATCATGACAAACTAACACGAAATGAAGATTTCATTATAACTTGACATTCTGAGTTCATTTCATGAAACCTGCGCTTCCCTAATAAGAGTTCGACCTACCATTATAGGAAAACGTGTTTTCGTGAAGAAATCATGACAAACTAACACGAAATGAAGATTTCATTATATCTTGACATTCTGAGTTCATTTCATGAAACCTGCTCTTCCCCTATAAGAGTTCGACCTAACATTATAGAAAAACGTGTTTTCGTGAAGAAATCATCACAAACTAACACAAAATGAAGATTTCATTATAACTTGACATTCTGAGTTCATTTCATGAAACCTGCGCTTCCCCTATAAGAGTTCGACCTACCATTATAGGAAAACGTGTTTTCGTGAAGAAATCATGACAAACTAACACAAAATGAAGATTTCATTATAACTTGACATTCTGAGTTCATTTCATGAAACCGGCGCTTCCCCTATAAGAGTTCGACCTACCATTATAGGAAAACGTGTTTTCGTGAAGAAATCATGACAAACTAGCACGAAATGAAGATTTCATTATAACTTGACATTCTGAGTTCATTTCATGAAACCTGCGCTTCCCTTATAAGAGTTCGACCTAACATTATAGAAAAACGTGTTTTCGTGAAGAAATCATGACAAACTAACACGAAATGAAGATTTCATTATAACTTGACATTCTGAGTTCATTTCATGAAACCTGCGCTTCCCCAATAAGTGTTCGACCTACCATTATAGGAAAACGTGTTTTCGTGAAGAAATCATGACAAACTAACACAAAATGAAGATTTCATTATAACTTGACATTCTGAGTTCATTTCATGAAACCTGCGCTTCCCCTATAAGAGTTCGACCTAACATTATAGAAAAACGTGTTTTCGTGAAGAAATCATGACAAACTAACACGAAATTAAGATTTCATTATAACTTGACATTCTGAGTTCATTTCATGAAACCTGCGCTTCCCTAATAAGAGTTCGACCTACCATTATAGGAAAACGTGTTTTCGTGAAGAAATCATGACAAACTAACACGAAGTGAAGATTTCATTATATCTTGACATTCTGAGTTCATTTCATGAAACCTGCACTTCCCCAATAAGAGTTCGACCTAACATTATAGAAAAACGTGTTTTCGTGAAGAAATCATGACAAACTAACACGAAATGAAGATTTCATTATAACTTGACATTCTGAGTTCATTTCATGAAACCTGTGCTTCCCCTATAAGAGTTCGACCTACCATTATAGGAAAACGTGTTTTCGTGAAGAAATCATGACAAACTAACACAAAATGAAGATTTCATTATAACTTGACATTCTGAGTTCATTTCATGAAACCTGCGCTTCCCTAATAAGAGTTCGACCTACCATTATAGGAAAACGTGTTTTCGTGAAGAAATCATGACAAACTAACACAAAATGAAGATTTCATTATAACTTGACATTCTGAGTTCATTTCATGAAAGCTGCGCTTCCCTTATAAGAGTTCGACCTAACATTATAGAAAAACGTGTTTTCGTGAAGAAATCATCACAAACTAACACAAAATGAAGATTTCATTATAACTTGACATTCTGAGTTCATTTCATGAAACCTGCGCTTCCCCTATAAGAGTTCGACCTACCATTATAGGAAAACGTGTTTTCGTGAAGAAATCATGACAAACTAACACAAAATGAAGATTTCATTATAACTTGATATACTGAGTTCATTTCATGAAACCTGCGCTTCCCCAATAAGAGTTCGACCTACCATTATAGGAAAACGTGTTTTCGTGAAGAAATCATAACAAACTAACACAAAATGAAGATTTCATTATAACTTGACATTCTGAGTTCATTTCATGAAACCTGCGCTTCCCTTATAAGAGTTCGAGCTAACATTATAGAAAAACGTGTTTTCGTGAAGAAATCATGACAAACTAACACGAAATGAAGATTTCATTATAACTTGACATTCTGAGTTCATTTCATGAAACCTGTGCTTCCCCTATAAGAGTTCGACCTACCATTATAGGAAAACGTGTTTTCGTGAAGAAATCATGACAAACTAACACAAAATGAAGATTTCATTATAACTTGACATTCTGAGTTCATTTCATGAAACCTGCGCTTCCCTAATAAGAGTTCGACCTACCATTATAGGAAAACGTGTTTTCGTGAAGAAATCATGACAAACTAACACGAAATGAAGATTTCATTATATCTTGACATTCTGAGTTCATTTCATGAAACCTGCTCTTCCCCTATAAGAGTTCGACCTACCATTATAGGAAAACGTGTTTTCGTGAAGAAATCATGACAAACTAACACAAAATGAAGATTTCATTATAACTTGACATTCTGAGTTCATTTCATGAAACCTGCGCTTCCCCTATAAGAGTTCGACCTACCATTATAGGAAAACGTGTTTTCGTGAAGAAATCATGACAAACTAACACAAAATGAAGATTTCATTATAACTTGACATTCTGAGTTCATTTCATGAAACCTGCGCTTCCCCTATAAGAGTTCGACCTAACATTATAGAAAAACGTGTTTTCGTGAAGAAATCATGACAAACTAACACGAAATTAAGATTTCATTATAACTTGACATTCTGATTTCATTTCATGAAACCTGCGCTTCCCTAATAAGAGTTCGACCTACCATTATAGGAAAACGTGCTTTCGTGAAGAAATCATGACAAACTAACACAAAATGAAGATTTCATTATAACTTGACATTCTGAGTTCATTTCATGAAACCTGCGCTTCCCTAATAAGAGTTCGACCTACCATTATAGGAAAACGTGCTTTCGTGAAGAAATCATGACAAACTAACACAAAATGAAGATTTCATTATAACTTGACATTCTGAGTTCATTTCATGAAACCTGCGCTTCACCTATAAGAGTTCGACCTACCATTATAGGAAAACGTGTTTTCGTGAAGAAATCATGACAAACTAACACGAAATGAAGATTTCATTATAACTTGACATTCTGAGTTCATTTCATGAAACCTGCGCTTCCCTAATAAGAGTTCGACCTACCATTATAGGAAAACGTGTTTTCGTGAAGAAATCATGACAAACAAAGACGAAATGAAGATTTCATTATATCTTGACATTCTGAGTTCATTT
Source organism: Paramormyrops kingsleyae (assembly GCF_048594095.1). Lineage (NCBI taxonomy): Eukaryota > Metazoa > Chordata > Actinopteri > Osteoglossiformes > Mormyridae > Paramormyrops > Paramormyrops kingsleyae. Next base: position 38,129,012 of record NC_132802.1, on the reverse strand, counting down.
CATGAAACCTGCTCTTCCCCTATAAGAGTTCGACCTACCATTATAGGAAAACGTGTTTTCGTGAAGAAATCATGACAAACTAACACAAAATGAAGATTTCATTATAACTTGACATTCTGAGTTCATTTCATGAAACCTGCGCTTCCCCTATAAGAGTTCGACCTACCATTATAGGAAAACGTGTTTTCGTGAAGAAATCATGACAAACTAACACAAAATGAAGATTTCATTATAACTTGACATTCTGAGTTCATTTCATGAAACCTGCGCTTCCCCTATAAGAGTTCGACCTAACATTATAGAAAAACGTGTTTTCGTGAAGAAATCATGACAAACTAACACGAAATTAAGATTTCATTATAACTTGACATTCTGAGTTCATTTCATGAAACCTGCGCTTCCCCTATAAGAGTTCGACCTACCATTATAGGAAAACGTGTTTTCGTGAAGAAATCATGACAAACTAACACAAAATGAAGATTTCATTATAACTTGACATTCTGAGTTCATTTCATGAAACCTGCGCTTCACCTATAAGAGTTCGACCTACCATTATAGGAAAACGTGTTTTCGTGAAGAAATCATGACAAACTAACACGAAATGAAGATTTCATTATAACTTGACATTCTGAGTTCATTTCATGAAACCTGCGCTTCCCTAATAAGAGTTCGACCTACCATTATAGGAAAACGTGTTTTCGTGAAGAAATCATGACAAACTAACACGAAATGAAGATTTCATTATATCTTGACATTCTGAGTTCATTTCATGAAACCTGCTCTTCCCCTATAAGAGTTCGACCTACCATTATAGGAAAACGTGTTTTCGTGAAGAAATCATGACAAACTAACACGAAATGAAGATTTCATTATAACTTGACATTCTGAGTTCATTTCATGAAACCTGCGCTTCCCCTATAAGAGTTCGACCTACCATTATAGGAAAACGTGTTTTCGTGAAGAAATCATGACAAACTAACACAAAATGAAGATTTCATTATAACTTGACATTCTGAGTTCATTTCATGAAACCTGCGCTTCCCCTATAAGAGTTCGACCTAACATTATAGAAAAACGTGTTTTCGTGAAGAAATCATGACAAACTAACACGAAATTAAGATTTCATTATAACTTGACATTCTGAGTTCATTTCATGAAACCTGCGCTTCCCTAATAAGAGTTCGACCTACCATTATAGGAAAACGTGTTTTCGTGAAGAAATCATGACAAACTAACACGAAATGAAGATTTCATTATATCTTGACATTCTGAGTTCATTTCATGAAACCTGCTCTTCCCCTATAAGAGTTCGAACTAACATTATAGAAAAACGTGTTTTCGTGAAGAAATCATCACAAACTAACACAAAATGAAGATTTCATTATAACTTGACATTCTGAGTTCATTTCATGAAACCTGCGCTTCCCCTATAAGAGTTCGACCTACCATTATAGGAAAACGTGTTTTCGTGAAGAAATCATGACAAACTAACACAAAATGAAGATTTCATTATAACTTGATATACTGAGTTCATTTCATGAAACCTGCGCTTCCCCAATAAGAGTTCGACCTACCATTATAGGAAAACGTGTTTTCGTGAAGAAATCATGACAAACTAACACAAAATGAAGATTTCATTATAACTTGACATTCTGAGTTCATTTCATGAAACCTGCGCTTCCCTTATAAGAGTTCGACCTAACATTATAGAAAAACGTGTTTTCGTGAAGAAATCATGACAAACTAACACGAAATGAAGATTTCATTATAACTTGACATTCTGAGTTCATTTCATGAAACCTGTGCTTCCCCTATAAGAGTTCGACCTACCATTATAGGAAAACGTGTTTTCGTGAAGAAATCATGACAAACTAACACAAAATGAAGATTTCATTATAACTTGACATTCTGAGTTCATTTCATGAAACCTGCGCTTCCCTAATTAGAGTTCGACCTACCATTATAGGAAAACGTGTTTTCGTGAAGAAATCATGACAAACTAACACGAAATGAAGAATTCATTATAACTTGACATTCTGAGTTCATTTCATGAAACCTGCGCTTCCCTAATAAGAGTTCGACCTACCATTATAGGAAAACGTGTTTTCGTGAAGAAATCATGACAAACTAACACGAAATGAAGATTTCATTATAACTTGACATTCTGAGTTCATTTCATGAAACCTGCGCTTCCCCAATAAGAGTTCGACCTACCATTATAGGAAAACGTGTTTTCGTGAAGAAATCATGACAAACTAACACAAAATGAAGATTTCATTATAACTTGACATTCTGAGTTCATTTCATGAAACCTGCGCTTCACCTATAAGAGTTCGACCTACCATTATAGGAAAACGTGTTTTCGTGAAGAAATCATGACAAACTAACACGAAATGAAGATTTCATTATAACTTGACATTCTGAGTTCATTTCATGAAACCTGCGCTTCCCTAATAAGAGTTCGACCTAACATTATAGAAAAACGTGTTTTCGTGAAGAAATCATGACAAACTAACACGAAATGAAGATTTCATTATAACTTGACATTCTGAGTTCATTTCATGAAACCTGCGCTTCCCTAATAAGAGTTCGACCTACCATTATAGGAAAACGTGTTTTCGTGAAGAAATCATGACAAACTAACACGAAATGAAGATTTCATTATAACTTGACATTCTGAGTTCATTTCATGAAACCTGCGCTTCCCCAATAAGAGTTCGACCTACCATTATAGGAAAACGTGTTTTCGTGAAGAAATCATGACAAACTAACACAAAATGAAGATTTCATTATAACTTGACATTCTGAGTTCATTTCATGAAACCTGCGCTTCCCCTATAAGAGTTCGACCTAACATTATAGAAAAACGTGTTTTCGTGAAGAAATCATGACAAACTAACACGAAATTAAGATTTCATTATAACTTGACATTCTGAGTTCATTTCATGAAACCTGCGCTTCCCTAATAAGAGTTCGACCTACCATTATAGGAAAACGTGTTTTCGTGAAGAAATCATGACAAACTAATACGAAATGAAGATTTCATTATATCTTGACATTCTGAGTTCATTTCATGAAACCTGCACTTCCCCTATAAGAGTTCAACCTAACATTATAGAAAAACGTGTTTTCGTGAAGAAATCATGACAAACTAACACAAAATGAAGATTTCATTATAACTTGATATACTGAGTTCATTTCATGAAACCTGCGCTTCCCCAATAAGAGTTCGACCTACCATTATAGGAAAACGTGTTTTCGTGAAGAAATCATGACAAACTAACTCAAAATGAAGATTTCATTATAACTTGACATTCTGAGTTCATTTCATGAAACCTGCGCTTCCCTTATAAGAGTTCGAGCTAACATTATAGAAAAACGTGTTTTCGTGAAGAAATCATGACAAACTAACACGAAATGAAGATTTCATTATAACTTGACATTCTGAGTTCATTTCATGAAACCTGTGCTTCCCCTATAAGAGTTCGACCTACCATTATAGGAAAACGTGTTTTCGTGAAGAAATCATGACAAACTAACACAAAATGAAGATTTCATTATAACTTGACATTCTGAGTTCATTTCATGAAACCTGCGCTTCACCTATAAGAGTTCGACCTACCATTATAGGAAAACGTGTTTTCGTGAAGAAATCATGACAAACTAACACGAAATGAAGATTTCATTATAACTTGACATTCTGAGTTCATTTCATGAAACCTGCGCTTCCCTAATAAGAGTTCGACCTACCATTATAGGAAAACGTGTTTTCGTGAAGAAATCATGACAAACTAACACGAAATGAAGATTTCATTATATCTTGACATTCTGAGTTCATTTCATGAAACCTGCTCTTCCCCTATAAGAGTTCGACCTAACATTATAGAAAAACGTGTTTTCGTGAAGAAATCATCACAAACTAACACAAAATGAAGATTTCATTATAACTTGACATTCTGAGTTCATTTCATGAAACCTGCGCTTCCCCTATAAGAGTTCGACCTACCATTATAGGAAAACGTGTTTTCGTGAAGAAATCATGACAAACTAGCACGAAATGAAGATTTCATTATAACTTGACATTCTGAGTTCATTTCATGAAACCTGCGCTTCCCTTATAAGAGTTCGACCTAACATTATAGAAAAACGTGTTTTCGTGAAGAAATCATGACAAACTAACACGAAATGAAGATTTCATTATAACTTGACATTCTGAGTTCATTTCATGAAACCTGCGCTTCCCCTATAAGAGTTCGACCTACCATTATAGGAAAACGTGTTTTCGTGAAGAAATCATCACAAACTAACACAAAATGAAGATTTCATTATAACTTGACATTCTGAGTTCATTTCATGAAACCTGCGCTTCCCCTATAAGAGTTCGACCTACCATTATAGGAAAACGTGTTTTCGTGAAGAAATCATGACAAACTAGCACGAAATGAAGATTTCATTATAACTTGACATTCTGAGTTCATTTCATGAAACCTGCGCTTCCCATATAAGAGTTCGACCTAACATTATAGAAAAACGTGTTTTCGTGAAGAAATCATGACAAACTAACACGAAATGAAGATTTCATTATAACTTGACATTCTGAGTTCATTTCATGAAACCTGCGCTTCCCCAATAAGAGTTCGACCTACCATTATAGGAAAACGTGTTTTCGTGAAGAAATCATGACAAACTAACACAAAATGAAGATTTCATTATAACTTGACATTCTGAGTTCATTTCATGAAACCTGCGCTTCCCCTATAAGAGTTCGACCTAACATTATAGAAAAACGTGTTTTCGTGAAGAAATCATGACAAACTAACACGAAATTAAGATTTCATTATAACTTGACATTCTGAGTTCATTTCATGAAACCTGCGCTTCCCTAATAAGAGTTCGACCTACCATTATAGGAAAACGTGTTTTCGTGAAGAAATCATGACAAACTAACACGAAATGAAGATGTCATTATATCTTGACATTCTGAGTTCATTTCATGAAACCTGCACTTCCCCTATAAGAGTTCGACCTAACATTATAGAAAAACGTGTTTTCGTGAAGAAATCATCACAAACTAACACAAAATGAAGATTTCATTATAACTTGACATTCTGAGTTCATTTCATGAAACCTGCGCTTCCCCTATAAGAGTTCGACCTACCATTATAGGAAAACGTGTTTTCGTGAAGAAATCATGACAAACTAACACAAAATGAAGATTTCATTATAACTTGATATACTGAGTTCATTTCATGAAACCTGCGCTTCCCCAATAAGAGTTCGACCTACCATTATAGGAAAACGTGTTTTCGTGAAGAAATCATGACAAACTAACACAAAATGAAGATTTCATTATAACTTGACATTCTGAGTTCATTTCATGAAACCTGCGCTTCCCTTATAAGAGTTCGAGCTAACATTATAGAAAAACGTGTTTTCGTGAAGAAATCATGACAAACTAACACGAAATGAAGATTTCATTATAACTTGACATTCTGAGTTCATTTCATGAAACCTGTGCTTCCCCTATAAGAGTTCGACCTACCATTATAGGAAAACGTGTTTTCGTGAAGAAATCATGACAAACTAACACAAAATGAAGATTTCATTATAACTTGACATTCTGAGTTCATTTCATGAAACCTGCGCTTCCCCAATAAGAGTTCGACCTACCATTATAGGAAAACGTGTTTTCGTGAAGAAATCATGACAAACTAACACGAAATGAAGATTTCATTATAACTTGACATTCTGAGTTCATTTCATGAAACCTGCGCTTCCCCAATAAGAATTCGACCTACCATTATAGGAAAACGTGTTTTCGTGAAGAAATCATGACAAACTAACACAAAATGAAGATTTCATTATAACTTGACATTCTGAGTTCATTTCATGAAACCTGCGCTTCACCTATAAGAGTTCGACCTACCATTATAGGAAAACGTGTTTTCGTGAAGAAATCATGACAAACTAACACGAAATGAAGATTTCATTATAACTTGACATTCTGAGTTCATTTCATGAAACCTGCGCTTCCCTAATAAGAGTTCGACCTACCATTATAGGAAACGTGTTTTCGTGAAGAAATCATGACAAACTAACACGAAATGAAGATTTCATTATATCTTGACATTCTGAGTTCATTTCATGAAACCTGCTCTTCCCCTATAAGAGTTCGACCTAACATTATAGAAAAACGTGTTTTCGTGAAGAAATCATCACAAACTAACACAAAATGAAGATTTCATTATAACTTGACATTCTGAGTTCATTTCATGAAACCTGCGCTTCCCCTATAAGAGTTCGACCTACCATTATAGGAAAACGTGTTTTCGTGAAGAAATCATGACAAACTAACACAAAATGAAGATTTCATTATAACTTGACATTCTGAGTTCATTTCATGAAACCTGCGCTTCCCCTATAAGAGTTCGACCTACCATTATAGGAAAACGTGTTTTCGTGAAGAAATCATGACAAACTAGCACGAAATGAAGATTTCATTATAACTTGACATTCTGAGTTCATTTCATGAAACCTGCGCTTCCCTTATAAGAGTTCGACCTAACATTATAGAAAAACGTGTTTTCGTGAAGAAATCATGACAAACTAACACGAAATGAAGATTTCATTATAACTTGACATTCTGAGTTCATTTCATGAAACCTGCGCTTCCCCTATAAGAGTTCGACCTACCATTATAGGAAAACGTGTTTTCGTGAAGAAATCATCACAAACTAACACAAAATGAAGATTTCATTATAACTTGACATTCTGAGTTCATTTCATGAAACCTGCGCTTCCCCTATAAGAGTTCGACCTACCATTATAGGAAAACGTGTTTTCGTGAAGAAATCATGACAAACTAACACAAAATGAAGATTTCATTATAACTTGACATTCTGAGTTCATTTCATGAAACCTGCGCTTCACCTATAAGAGTTCGACCTACCATTATAGGAAAACGTGTTTTCGTGAAGAAATCATGACAAACTAACACGAAATGAAGATTTCATTATAACTTGACATTCTGAGTTCATTTCATGAAACCTGCGCTTCCCTAATAAGAGTTCGACCTACCATTATAGGAAAACGTGTTTTCGTGAAGAAATCATGACAAACTAACACGAAATGAAGATTTCATTATATCTTGACATTCTGAGTTCATTTCATGAAACCTGCGCTTCCCCTATAAGAGTTCGACCTACCATTATAGGAAAACGTGTTTTCGTGAAGAAATCATGACAAACTAACACAAAATGAAGATTTCATTATAACTTGACATTCTGAGTTCATTTCATGAAACCTGCGCTTCCCCTATAAGAGTTCGACCTACCATTATAGGAAAACGTGTTTTCGTGAAGAAATCATGACAAACTAGCACGAAATGAAGATTTCATTATAACTTGACATTCTGAGTTCATTTCATGAAACCTGCGCTTCCCTAATAAGAGTTCGACCTAACATTATAGAAAAACGTGTTTTCGTGAAGAAATCATGACAAACTAACACGAAATGAAGATTTCATTATAACTTGACATTCTGAGTTCATTTCATGAAACCTGCGCTTCCCCTATAAGAGTTCGACCTACCATTATAGGAAAACGTGTTTTCGTGAAGAAATCATCACAAACTAACACAAAATGAAGATTTCATTATAACTTGACATTCTGAGTTCATTTCATGAAACCTGCGCTTCCCTAATAAGAGTTCGACCTACCATTATAGGAAAACGTGTTTTCGTGAAGAAATCATGACAAACTAACACGAAATGAAGATTTCATTATAACTTGACATTCTGAGTTCATTTCATGAAACCTGCGCTTCCCCAATAAGTGTTCGACCTACCATTATAGGAAAACGTGTTTTCGTGAAGAAATCATGACAAACTAACACAAAATGAAGATTTCATTATAACTTGACATTCTGAGTTCATTTCATGAAACCTGCGCTTCCCCTATAAGAGTTCGACCTAACATTATAGAAAAACGTGTTTTCGTGAAGAAATCATGACAAACTAACACGAAATTAAGATTTCATTATAACTTGACATTCTGAGTTCATTTCATGAAACCTGCGCTTCCCTAATAAGAGTTCGACCTACCATTATAGGAAAACGTGTTTTCGTGAAGAAATCATGACAAACTAACACGAAATGAAGATTTCATTATAACTTGACATTCTGAGTTAATTTCATGAAACCTGCGCTTCCCCAATAAGAGTTCGACCTACCATTATAGGAAAACGTGTTTTCGTGAAGAAATCATGACAAACTAACACAAAATGAAGATTTCATTATAACTTGACATTCTGAGTTCATTTCATGAAACCTGCGCTTCCCTAATAAGAGTTCGACCTACCATTATAGGAAAACGTGTTTTCGTGAAGAAATCATGACAAACTAACACGAAATGTAGATTTCATTATATCTTGACATTCTGAGTTCATTTCATGAAACCTGCTCTTCCCCTATAAGAGTTCGACCTAACATTATAGAAAAACGTGTTTTCGTGAAGAAATCATCACAAACTAACACGAAATGAAGATTTCATTATAACTTGACATTCTGAGTTCATTTCATGAAACCTGCGCTTCCCTTATAAGAGTTCGACCTAACATTATAGGAAAACGTGTTTTCGTGAAGAAATCATGACAAACTACCACGAAATGAAGATTTCATTATAACTTGACATTCTGAGTTCATTTCATGAAACCTGCGCTTCCCCTATAAGAGTTCGACCTACCATTATAGGAAAACGTGTTTTCGTGAAGAAATCATCACAAACTAACACAAAATGAAGATTTCATTATAACTTGACATTCTGAGTTCATTTCATGAAACCTGCGCTTCCCCTATAAGAGTTCGACCTACCATTATAGGAAAACGTGTTTTCGTGAAGAAATCATGACAAACTAGCACGAAATGAAGATTTCATTATAACTTGACATTCTGAGTTCATTTCATGAAACCTGCGCTTCCCTTATAAGAGTTCGACCTAACATTATAGAAAAACGTGTTTTCGTGAAGAAATCATGACAAACTAACACGAAATGAAGATTTCATTATAACTTGACATTCTGAGTTCATTTCATGAAACCTGCGCTTCCCTTATAAGAGTTCGACCTAACATTATAGAAAAACGTGTTTTCGTGAAGAAATCATGACAAACTAACACGAAATGAAGATTTCATTATAACTTGACATTCTGAGTTCATTTCATGAAACCTGTGCTTCCCCTATAAGAGTTCGACCTACCATTATAGGAAAACGTGTTTTCGTGAAGAAATCATGACAAACTAACACAAAATGAAGATTTCATTATAACTTGACATTCTGAGTTCATTTCATGAAACCTGCGCTTCCCTAATAAGAGTTCGACCTACCATTATAGGAAAACGTGTTTTCGTGAAGAAATCATGACAAACTAACACAAAATGAAGATTTCATTATAACTTGACATTCTGAGTTCATTTCATGAAACCTGCGCTTCCCTTATAAGAGTTCGACCTAACATTATAGAAAAACGTGTTTTCGTGAAGAAATCATGACAAACTAACACGAAATGAAGATTTCATTATAACTTGACATTCTAAGTTCATTTCATGAAACCTGTGCTTCCCCTATAAGAGTTCGACCTACCATTATAGGAAAACGTGTTTTCGTGAAGAAATCATCACAAACTAACACAAAATGAAGATTTCATTATAACTTGACATTCTGAGTTCATTTCATGAAACCTGCGCTTCCCTAATAAGAGTTCGACCTACCATTATAGGAAAACGTGTTTTCGTGAAGAAATCATGACAAACTAACACGAAATGAAGATTTCATTATAACTTGACATTCTGAGTTCATTTCATGAAACCTGCGCTTCCCCAATAAGAGTTCGACCTACCATTATAGGAAAACGTGTTTTCGTGAAGAAATCATGACAAACTAACACAAAATGAAGATTTCATTATAACTTGACATTCTGAGTTCATTTCATGAAACCTGCGCTTCCCTAATAAGAGTTCGACCTACCATTATAGGAAAACGTGTTTTCGTGAAGAAATCATGACAAACTAACACGAAATGTAGATTTCATTATATCTTGACATTCTGAGTTCATTTCATGAAACCTGCTCTTCCCCTATAAGAGTTCGACCTAACATTATAGAAAAACGTGTTTTCGTGAAGAAATCATCACAAACTAACACAAAATGAAGATTTCATTATAACTTGACATTCTGAGTTCATTTCATGAAACCTGCGCTTCCCTTATAAGAGTTCGACCTAACATTATAGGAAAACGTGTTTTCGTGAAGAAATCATCACAAACTAACACAAAATGAAGATTTCATTATAACTTGACATTCTGAGTTCATTTCATGAAACCTGCGCTTCCCCAATAAGAGTTCGACCTACCATTATAGGAAAACGTGTTTTCGTGAAGAAATCATGACAAACTAACACGAAATGAAGATTTCATTATAACTTGACATTCTGAGTTCATTTCATGAAACCTGCGCTTCCCCTATAAGAGTTCGACCTAACATTATAGGAAAACGTGTTTTCGAGAAGAAATCATGACAAACTACCACGAAATGAAGATTTCATTATAACTTGACATTCTGAGTTCATTTCATGAAACCTGCGCTTCCCCTATAAGAGTTCGACCTACCATTATAGGAAAACGTGTTTTCGTGAAGAAATCATCACAAACTAACACAAAATGAAGATTTCATTATAACTTGACATTCTGAGTTCATTTCATGAAACCTGCGCTTCCCCTATAAGAGTTCGACCTACCATTATAGGAAAACGTGTTTTCGTGAAGAAATCATGACAAACTAGCACGAAATGAAGATTTCATTATAACTTGACATTCTGAGTTCATTTCATGAAACCTGCGCTTCCCTTATAAGAGTTCGACCTAACATTATAGAAAAACGTGTTTTCGTGAAGAAATCATGACAAACTAACACGAAATGAAGATTTCATTATAACTTGACATTCTGAGTTCATTTCATGAAACCTGCGCTTCCCCTATAAGAGTTCGACCTACCATTATAGGAAAACGTGTTTTCGTGAAGAAATCATGACAAACTAACACGAAATGAAGATTTCATTATAACTTGACATTCTGAGTTCATTTCATGAAACCTGCGCTTCCCCAATAAGAGTTCGACCTACCATTATAGGAAAACGTGTTTTCGTGAGGAAATCATGACAAACTAACACAAAATGAAGATTTCATTATAACTTGACATTCTGAGTTCATTTCATGAAACCTGCGCTTCACCTATAAGAGTTCGACCTACCATTATAGGAAAACGTGTTTTCGTGAAGAAATCATGACAAACTAACACGAAATGAAGATTTCATTATAACTTGACATTCTGAGTTCATTTCATGAAACCTGCGCTTCCCTAATAAGAGTTCGACCTACCATTATAGGAAAACGTGTTTTCGTGAAGAAATCATGACAAACTAAAACAAAATGAAGATTTCATTATAACTTGACATTCTGAGTTCATTTCATGAAAGCTGCGCTTCCCTTATAAGAGTTCGACCTAACATTATAGAAAAACGTGTTTTCGTGAAGAAATCATGACAAACTAACACGAAATGAAGATTTCATTATAACTTGACATTCTGAGTTCATTTCATGAAACCTGCGCTTCCCCAATAAGAGTTCGACCTACCATTATAGGAAAACGTGTTTTCGTGAAGAAATCATGACAAACTAACACAAAATGAAGATTTCATTATAACTTGACATTCTGAGTTCATTTCATGAAACCTGCGCTTCACCTATAAGAGTTCGACCTACCATTATAGGAAAACGTGTTTTCGTGAAGAAATCATGACAAACTAACACGAAATGAAGATTTCATTATAACTTGACATTCTGAGTTCATTTCATGAAACCTGCGCTTCCCTAATAAGAGTTCGACCTACCATTATAGGAAAACGTGTTTTCGTGAAGAAATCATGACAAACTAACACGAAATGAAGATTTCATTATATCTTGACATTCTGAGTTCATTTCATGAAACCTGCACTTCCCCTATAAGAGTTCGACCTAACATTATAGAAAAACGTGTTTTCGTGAAGAAATCATGACAAACTAACACAAAATGAAGATTTCATTATAACTTGACATTCTGAGTTCATTTCATGAAACCTGCGCTTCACCTATAAGAGTTCGACCTACCATTATAGGAAAACGTGTTTTCGTGAAGAAATCATGACAAACTAACACGAAATGAAGATTTCATTATAACTTGACATTCTGAGTTCATTTCATGAAACCTGCGCTTCCCTAATAAGAGTTCGACCTACCATTATAGGAAAACGTGTTTTCGTGAAGAAATCATGACAAACTAACACGAAATGAAGATTTCATTATATCTTGACATTCTGAGTTCATTTCATGAAACCTGCACTTCCCCTATAAGAGTTCGACCTAACATTATAGAAAAACGTGTTTTCGTGAAGAAATCATCACAAACTAACACAAAATGAAGATTTCATTATAACTTGACATTCTGAGTTCATTTCATGAAACCTGCGCTTCCCCTATAAGAGTTCGACCTACCATTATAGGAAAACGTGTTTTCGTGAAGAAATCATGACAAACTAACACAAAATGAAGATTTCATTATAACTTGACATTCTGAGTTCATTTCATGAAACCTGCGCTTCCCCTATAAGAGTTCGACCTACCATTATAGGAAAACGTGTTTTCGTGAAGAAATCATGACAAACTAGCACGAAATGAAGATTTCATTATAACTTGACATTCTGAGTTCATTTCATGAAACCTGCGCTTCCCATATAACAGTTCGACCTAACATTATAGAAAAACGTGTTTTCGTGAAGAAATCATGACAAACTAACACGAAATGAAGATTTCATTATAACTTGACATTCTGAGTTCATTTCATGAAACCTGCGCTTCCCCAATAAGAGTTCGACCTACCATTATAGGAAAACGTGTTTTCGTGAAGAAATCATGACAAACTAACACGAAATGAAGATTTCATTATAACTTGACATTCTGAGTTCATTTCATGAAACCTGCGCTTCCCCTATAAGAGTTCGACCTAACATTATAGAAAAACGTGTTTTCGTGAAGAAATCATGACAAACTAACACGAAATTAAGATTTCATTATAACTTGACATTCTGAGTTCATTTCATGAAACCTGCGCTTCCCCAATAAGAGTTCGACCTACCATTATAGGAAAACGTGTTTTCGTGAAGAAATCATGACAAACTAACACGAAATGAAGTTTTCATTATATCTTGACATTCTGAGTTCATTTCATGAAACCTGCACTTCCCCTATAAGAGTTCGACCTAACATTATAGAAAAACGTGTTTTCGTGAAGAAATCATCACAAACTAACACAAAATGAAGATTTCATTATAACTTGACATTCTGAGTTCATTTCATGAAACCTGCGCTTCCCCTATAAGAGTTCGACCTACCATTATAGGAAAACGTGTTTTCGTGAAGAAATCATGACAAACTAACACAAAATGAAGATTTCATTATAACTTGATATACTGAGTTCATTTCATGAAACCTGCGCTTCCCCAATAAGAGTTCGACCTACCATTATAGGAAAACGTGTTTTCGTGAAGAAATCATGACAAACTAACACAAAATGAAGATTTCATTATAACTTGACATTCTGAGTTCATTTCATGAAACCTGCGCTTCCCTTATAAGAGTTCGAGCTAACATTATAGAAAAACGTGTTTTCGTGAAGAAATCATGACAAACTAACACGAAATGAAGATTTCATTATAACTTGACATTCTGAGTTCATTTCATGAAACCTGCGCTTCCCCTATAAGAGTTCGACCTACCATTATAGGAAAACGTGTTTTCGTGAAGAAATCATGACAAACTAACACAAAATGAAGATTTCATTATAACTTGACATTCTGAGTTCATTTCATGAAACCTGCGCTTCCCTAATAAGAGTTCGACCTACCATTATAGGAAAACGTGTTTTCGTGAAGAAATCATGACAAACTAACACGAAATGAAGATTTCATTATAACTTGACATTCTGAGTTCATTTCATGAAACCTGCGCTTCCCCAATAAGAGTTCGACCTACCATTATAGGAAAACGTGTTTTCGTGAAGAAATCATGACAAACTAACACAAAATGAAGATTTCATTATAACTTGACATTCTGAGTTCATTTCATGAAACCTGCGCTTCCCATATAACAGTTCGACCTAACATTATAGAAAAACGTGTTTTCGTGAAGAAATCATGACAAACTAACACGAAATGAAGATTTCATTATAACTTGACATTCTGAGTTCATTTCATGAAACCTGCGCTTCCCCAATAAGAGTTCGACCTACCATTATAGGAAAACGTGTTTTCGTGAAGAAATCATGACAAACTAACACGAAATGAAGATTTCATTATAACTTGACATTCTGAGTTCATTTCATGAAACCTGCGCTTCCCCTATAAGAGTTCGACCTAACATTATAGAAAAACGTGTTTTCGTGAAGAAATCATGACAAACTAACACGAAATTAAGATTTCATTATAACTTGACATTCTGAGTTCATTTCATGAAACCTGCGCTTCCCCAATAAGAGTTCGACCTACCATTATAGGAAAACGTGTTTTCGTGAAGAAATCATGACAAACTAACACGAAATGAAGTTTTCATTATATCTTGACATTCTGAGTTCATTTCATGAAACCTGCACTTCCCCTATAAGAGTTCGACCTAACATTATAGAAAAACGTGTTTTCGTGAAGAAATCATCACAAACTAACACAAAATGAAGATTTCATTATAACTTGACATTCTGAGTTCATTTCATGAAACCTGCGCTTCCCCTATAAGAGTTCGACCTACCATTATAGGAAAACGTGTTTTCGTGAAGAAATCATGACAAACTAACACAAAATGAAGATTTCATTATAACTTGATATACTGAGTTCATTTCATGAAACCTGCGCTTCCCCAATAAGAGTTCGACCTACCATTATAGGAAAACGTGTTTTCGTGAAGAAATCATGACAAACTAACACAAAATGAAGATTTCATTATAACTTGACATTCTGAGTTCATTTCATGAAACCTGCGCTTCCCTTATAAGAGTTCGAGCTAACATTATAGAAAAACGTGTTTTCGTGAAGAAATCATGACAAACTAACACGAAATGAAGATTTCATTATAACTTGACATTCTGAGTTCATTTCATGAAACCTGCGCTTCCCCTATAAGAGTTCGACCTACCATTATAGGAAAACGTGTTTTCGTGAAGAAATCATGACAAACTAACACAAAATGAAGATTTCATTATAACTTGACATTCTGAGTTCATTTCATGAAACCTGCGCTTCCCTAATAAGAGTTCGACCTACCATTATAGGAAAACGTGTTTTCGTGAAGAAATCATGACAAACTAACACGAAATGAAGATTTCATTATAACTTGACATTCTGAGTTCATTTCATGAAACCTGCGCTTCCCCAATAAGAGTTCGACCTACCATTATAGGAAAACGTGTTTTCGTGAAGAAATCATGACAAACTAACACAAAATGAAGATTTCATTATAACTTGACATTCTGAGTTCATTTCATGAAACCTGCGCTTCACCTATAAGAGTTCGACCTACCATTATAGGAAAACGTGTTTTCGTGAAGAAATCATGACAAACTAACATGAAATGAAGATTTCATTATAACTTGACATTCTGAGTTCATTTCATGAAACCTGCGCTTCCCTAATAAGAGTTCGACCTACCATTATAGGAAAACGTGTTTTCGTGAAGAAATCATGACAAACTAGCACGAAATGAAGATTTCATTATAACTTGACATTCTGAGTTCATTTCATGAAACCTGCGCTTCCCATATAACAGTTCGACCTAACATTATAGAAAAACGTGTTTTCGTGAAGAAATCATGACAAACTAACACGAAATGAAGATTTCATTATAACTTGACATTCTGAGTTCATTTCATGAAACCTGCGCTTCCCCAATAAGAGTTCGACCTACCATTATAGGAAAACGTGTTTTCGTGAAGAAATCATGACAAAGTAACACGAAATGAAGATTTCATTATAACTTGACATTCTGAGTTCATTTCATGAAACCTGCGCTTCCCCTATAAGAGTTCGACCTAACATTATAGAAAAACGTGTTTTCGTGAAGAAATCATGACAAACTAACACGAAATTAAGATTTCATTATAACTTGACATTCTGAGTTCATTTCATGAAACCTGCGCTTCCCTAATAAGAGTTCGACCTACCATTATAGGAAAACGTGTTTTCGTGAAGAAATCATGACAAACTAACACGAAATGAAGATTTCATTATATCTTGACATTCTGAGTTCATTTCATGAAACCTGCACTTCCCCTATAAGAGTTCGACCTAACATTATAGAAAAACGTGTTTTCGTGAAGAAATCATCACAAACTAACACAAAATGAAGATTTCATTATAACTTGACATTCTGAGTTCATTTCATGAAACCTGCGCTTCCCCTATAAGAGTTCGACCTACTGTATTGTTATGATGTCTGCACTCCGTGCTTATTGTCCTTTGGGGGTTGCCGTAGGGACAACGGGAATTGTGGGATGGCGGAAGTGAATGATATGGTATGTTGGAACCGCACGAGCAGCAATAAAGATAAATGGTGGCTCACAAAGCAGATTACGGATATTTATGTATAAGTCTACGGACAGAATATTACATGGTGTCAGAGTAGATCGGACTGCACGCACACTGACAGCGCGAAATGGATTCGTTGGGAGTTCCTGCACCACGGATGGACTGGGATTCAGCCAATCTTCCCGATGCCTGGCGGAGGTTTGTACAACACGTGAAGCTGATGTTTAGTGGCCCACTAAGCGGCAAGCCCGAGGAGACCCAGTGCAGCTATCTTCTTCTGTGGGTGGAAGAAAGAGGCAGAGACATTTATAACACATGGCAGCTATCTGATGAAGAAGCTAAAAAGCTGACCACCTATCTCGATAGGTTTGAACAGTACCTCATGCCGAAAACGAACACCATTTTTGCTAGATACAAGTTTAATGAAAGACTCCAAGGCGAAGGGGAGACATTTGAACACTTTGTGACAGAGTTAAAGTTACTCGTCAAGCAGTGCGGCTATGTTAACAGTGATGAAATGGTCCGTGACAGGATTATCTTTGCAACCAGTTTCCCACAGGTCAGAGAAAAGCTGCTGAACCAAGGGTCAGATTTGACTCTAGAAAAAGCCATAGACATTGCACGCTCCTACGAGATCGCACAGAACCAATTGAAAGCCATGGTCGACCCGCACACGTGCCTGCAGGGAGCTGCGCCTGTGCATGCGATATCCGCAAAGCGCCAGAGCGTGCAGCGAACACAAAGGTGGACACCTCATCATAATAAAATAGGACAGCTGTGCGGAAGATGTGCACGAGCACACAGCCGGAAGGAGCAGTGCCCTGCAAAAGGGAAGAGGTGTAAAAAGTGCAATAAAATGAACCACTTTGCCAAAGCATGCCGTTCAGAAGCACCATATCAACCCAACCCAGTGTATTCTATTAACCCTGACACTCCAAGCGATGAAGCGGAGCTATTCATAGACTCCATAACAAAGTGCAATGAAGGGGAAGCCGATGAACAGGCTTACGCTGACGTGGAAGTAGGCCCACTGCGTCACACTGTGAGTTTTAAGCTTGACACAGGAGCCACTGCTAACGTCATCCCTGCCCGATTATTCGGGAAGTGTTTCACGCAAGTCAGCTTGGCACCACCCAAACGCACACTATCTGGCTATGGTGGAGAAAAACTCAACATCAAAGGCACCTGCCAGTTGCAGTGCAAGTGGAAGGACATTTACAAGATGCTGACCTTTGACATAGTAGAAACTGCAGCGCCCCCCATCTTAGGGTTGAGAGCATGCCTGGATCTAAACCTAGTCAAGCTGGTCATGTCAGTACAGAGCACAAGCATCATGGAGGAGTTTGCAGACGTGTTTCAAGGCATAGGGAAATTCCCTGGAGAATACGACTTACACATTGACCCAGACGCCACGCCCGTCGTATGCCCCCCACGGAGAATCCCTTTCGCACTGCGGGAACGACTGAAACGGGAGTTGGATGACATGGAGAAAAGCCGCATAATCGTCAAAGTAAAAGAACCCACAGAATGGGTAAACGGACTGGTGGTCGCAGAGAAACGTAATGGAAAACTCAGAGTGTGCCTTGACCCTCGCGATTTAAACAAAGCCATCAAAAGACCCCATTACCCTCTTCCAACATTGGATGACATCACACCAAAGCTGACAGGAGCACGGTACTTCAGTGTCATGGATGCTCGCTCTGGCTATTGGGCCATCCAATTAACCACCAGATCATCACTCCTCACCACATTCAACACAACCTTTGGCAGGTACCGTTTCCTGCGCCTTCCCTTTGGGATAATATCAGCACAAGACATTTTCCAAAGGAAAATCGACGAGACGTACGAAGGACTCAACGGAGTAGCAGCCATCGTGGACGACATCCTCGTGTTTGGCAGGACAAAGGAGGAACACGACGAGAACCTCCGTGCCATGCTTGAGCGCACAAGGGAGCGAGGAGTGCGTCTCAATCTAGAGAAATGTGTCATAGGCGCCACAGAAGTGAGTTATTTCGGACACAAACTCACCCAGGAGGGCATCCAGCCAGACCCAAAGAAAATACAGGCCATAAAGGACATGCCACCTCCGGAGAATAAGAATGAGCTCGAGACAATTCTTGGAATGGCGAACTACCTGTCCAGATTTGCACCGACCCGGGAAAGATATACCTGTGGCTGACACACTGTCCAGGAAACCATTGCTTGACCAAGACAGCACGCTGAGTGAAGGCATGGAGGACCAGGTCCACTCCGTGATGAACAGCCTCCCAGTAAGTGACAAAAAGCTCTCAGAGATACAGGCTGCAACAGGATGCGACCCGCAGCTCACCCTGTTGGAGAAAACCGTGCATGATGGCTGGCCTGAGGATAGAAAGAAATGCCCCAGGACCCTCTTGGACTTCTGGAATTTTAGGGATGAAATTTCACACTTCCACGGCATCATCTTCAAAGGTGACAAAATCATAGTGCCAACAGCCTTAAGAAGCAATATGCTAGAGAGAATCCACACTGGGCACATGGGGATTGAGAGGAGTAAGCAGAGAGCAAGGGACGCCCTCTTCTGGCCAGGCATGGGCAAGGACATAGCTGCTACGGTGGAAAACTGTTCCATATGTCAGGAGAGGCGTGCAGCAAATCCCAAAGAACCTCTCATTCCACACCAGATTCCCGAGAGACCATGGCAGGCCGTGGCTTCAGATCTCTTCACATGGCGTGGACGAGACTACTTAGTAGTTGTGGACTACTATAGCCGCTACTTTGAGGTTGAAAGACTATTCTCTACCACTGCAGGGTCTGTCATCAAAAAGCTAAAGGCTATGTTTGCCAGACACGGTATACCAGAGAAGCTTATCTCAGATAACGGCCCACAGTATAGCTCTCGAGATTTCAAGGATTTTGCAGTCACATGGGACTTCGTCCACACGACCTCAAGTCCTTTGTACCCACAAAGCAACGGCCTTGCCGAAAGAACAGTCAAAACGGCCAAATCAGTTTTGGAAAAAGCTCATGCTCAGGGAGCAGATCCCTACCTGTCTCTATTGGAGCAAAGAAACACGCCAGTCGACGGCTTCAGGTCACCCGCGCAGCTCCTCATGAGTCGACGGCTGCGCTCAGTGATTCCCATCACCGGGCACCAGCTGGTACCTCGCATCATAAGCCAGACGGTCGTGCAAAAAACACGGATGGAAAGACAAGAGAATCAGAGGCGGTACTATAATCGCAGCGCCGCATCACTACCGAGGCTGCAGCAGGGGGACCACATTCGCTTTCAGCATGAGTCCGGAAGCTGGAAACCGGCTGTTATCATCCGACCTGCAGAGACTCCCCGCTCTTTTGTGATCCGCACTGGCGAGGGACAGATTATACGGCGTAACCGACGGCACCTGAGAGGCGACAAGGCGTCACCGACACCCTCAACACCAACATCCGATCCGGTAATCCAGCTAGATCGTGCAGCTCAACAAGAAGCAGAGCCCCTGTTGTCATCTGGAGACACCAAAACACCAGGCATGGACACTAGCCTTGCATTGACTACCAGATCAGGGCGAGTAGTCAAACCAAGGGTCATCCTTGACCTGTGATTGTAAAGGGTGTAGGCGGATCGCTGCCCTAAAGAAAATAAGCATGTCAAATGTTGCTGTACTGATGAGTGCATACCCTGTTACATTGTTGATGAGTTGAATGCCGCGTTGGTTTTACACATGACAGTGTTGGTAAACTGTTCCGTATATGCATGTCCAGGATGTTCTACGTTGAAATGCATATCAGCTATGTTACTGGCAGACATTTAAAAAAAAAAAGGGAGATGTATTGTTATGATGTCTGCACTCCGTGCTTATTGTCCTTTGGGGGTTGCCGTAGGGACAACGGGAATTGTGGGATGGCGGAAGTGAATGATATGGTATGTTGGAACCGCACGAGCAGCAATAAAGATAAATGGTGGCTCACAAAGCAGATTACGGATATTTATGTATAAGTCTACGGACAGAATATTACACCTACCATTATAGGAAAACGTGTTTTCGTGAAGAAATCATGACAAACTAACACAAAATGAAGATTTCATTATAACTTGATATACTGAGTTCATTTCATGAAACCTGCGCTTCCCCAATAAGAGTTCGACCTACCATTATAGGAAAACGTGTTTTCGTGAAGAAATCATGACAAACTAACACAAAATGAAGATTTCATTATAACTTGACATTCTGAGTTCATTTCATGAAACCTGCGCTTCCCTTATAAGAGTTCGAGCTAACATTATAGAAAAACGTGTTCTCGTGAAGAAATCATGACAAACTAACACGAAATGAAGATTTCATTATAACTTGACATTCTGAGTTCATTTCATGAAACCTGCGCTTCCCCTATAAGAGTTCGACCTACCATTATAGGAAAACGTGTTTTCGTGAAGAAATCATGACAAACTAACACAAAATGAAGATTTCATTATAACTTGACATTCTGAGTTCATTTCATGAAACCTGCGCTTCCCTAATAAGAGTTCGACCTACCATTATAGGAAAACGTGTTTTCGTGAAGAAATCATGACAAACTAACACGAAATGAAGATTTCATTATAACTTGACATTCTGAGTTCATTTCATGAAACCTGCGCTTCCCCAATAAGAGTTCGACCTACCATTATAGGAAAACGTGTTTTCGTGAAGAAATCATGACAAACTAACACAAAATGAAGATTTCATTATAACTTGACATTCTGAGTTCATTTCATGAAACCTACGCTTCCCCTATAAGAGTTCGACCTACCATTATAGGAAAACGTGTTTTCGTGAAGAAATCATGACAAACTAGCACGAAATGAAGATTTCATTATAACTTGACATTCTGAGTTCATTTCATGAAACCTGCGCTTCCCATATAAGAGTTCGACCTAACATTATAGAAAAACGTGTTTTCGTGAAGAAATCATGACAAACTAACACGAAATGAAGATTTCATTATAACTTGACATTCTGAGTTCATTTCATGAAACCTGCGCTTCCCCAATAAGAGTTCGACCTACCATTATAGGAAAACGTGTTTTCGTGAAGAAATCATGACAAACTAACACAAAATGAAGATTTCATTATAACTTGACATTCTGAGTTCATTTCATGAAACCTGCGCTTCCCCTATAAGAGTTCGACCTAACATTATAGAAAAACGTGTTTTCGTGAAGAAATCATGACAAACTAACACGAAATTAAGATTTCATTATAACTTGACATTCTGAGTTCATTTCATGAAACCTGCGCTTCCCTAATAAGAGTTCGACCTACCATTATAGGAAAACGTGTTTTCGTGAAGAAATCATGACAAACTAACACGAAATGAAGATTTCATTATAACTTGACATTCTGAGTTCATTTCATGAAACCTGCGCTTCCCCTATAAGAGTTCGACCTACCATTATAGGAAAACGTGTTTTCGTGAAGAAATCATGACAAACTAACACAAAATGAAGATTTCATTATAACTTGACATTCTGAGTTCATTTCATGAAACCTGCGCTTCCCCTATAAGAGTTCGACCTACCATTATAGGAAAACGTGTTTTCGTGAAGAAATCATGACAAACTAGCACGAAATGAAGATTTCATTATAACTTGACATTCTGAGTTCATTTCATGAAACCTGCGCTTCCCTTATAAGAGTTCGACCTAACATTATACAAAAACGTGTTTTCGTGAAGAAATCATGACAAACTAACACGAAATGAAGATTTCATTATAACTTGACATTCTGAGTTCATTTCATGAAACCTGCGCTTCCCCTATAAGAGTTCGACCTAACATTATAGAAAAACGTGTTTTCGTGAAGAAATCATGACAAACTAACACGAAATTAAGATTTCATTATAACTTGACATTCTGAGTTCATTTCATGAAACCTGCGCTTCCCTAATAAGAGTTCGACCTAACATTATAGAAAAACGTGTTTTCGTGAAGAAATCATGACAAACTAACACGAAATGAAGATTTCATTATAACTTGACATTCTGAGTTCATTTCATGAAACTTGTGCTTCCCCTATAAGAGTTCGACCTACCATTATAGGAAAACGTGTTTTCGTGAAGAAATCATGACAAACTAACACAAAATGAAGATTTCATTATAACTTGACATTCTGAGTTCATTTCATGAAACCTGCGCTTCCCTAATAAGAGTTCGACCTACCATTACAGGAAAACGTGTTTTCGTGAAGAAATCATGACAAACTAACACAAAATGAAGATTTCATTATAACTTGACATTCTGAGTTCATTTCATGAAAGCTGCGCTTCCCTTATAAGAGTTCGACCTAACATTATAGAAAAACGTGTTTTCGTGAAGAAATCATGACAAACTAACACGAAATGAAGATTTCATTATAACTTGACATTCTGAGTTCATTTCATGAAACCTGCGCTTCCCTAATAAGAGTTCGACCTACCATTATAGGAAAACGTGTTTTCGTGAAGA
Organism: Paramormyrops kingsleyae; assembly: GCF_048594095.1. NCBI lineage: Eukaryota > Metazoa > Chordata > Actinopteri > Osteoglossiformes > Mormyridae > Paramormyrops > Paramormyrops kingsleyae. The sequence continues at coordinate 38,105,892 of NC_132802.1, read as the reverse complement.
AATCATGACAAACTAACACGAAATGAAGATTTCATTATAACTTGACATTCTGAGTTCATTTCATGAAACCTGCGCTTCCCCAATAAGAGTTCGACCTACCATTATAGGAAAACGTGTTTTCGTGAAGAAATCATGACAAACTAACACAAAATGAAGATTTCATTATAACTTGACATTCTGAGTTCATTTCATGAAACCTGCGCTTCACCTATAAGAGTTCGACCTACCATTATAGGAAAACGTGTTTTCGTGAAGAAATCATGACAAACTAACACGAAATGAAGATTTCAATATAACTTGACATTCTGAGTTCATTTCATGAAACCTGCGCTTCCCTAATAAGAGTTCGACCTACCATTATAGGAAAACGTGTTTTCGTGAAGAAATCATGACAAACTAACACGAAATGAAGATTTCATTATATCTTGACATTCTGAGTTCATTTCATGAAACCTGCACTTCCCCTATAAGAGTTCGACCTAACATTATAGAAAAACGTGTTTTCGTGAAGAAATCATCACAAACTAACACAAAATGAAGATTTCATTATAACTTGACATTCTGAGTTCATTTCATGAAACCTGCGCTTCCCCTATAAGAGTTCGACCTACCATTATAGGAAAACGTGTTTTCGTGAAGAAATCATGACAAACTAACACAAAATGAAGATTTCATTATAACTTGACATTCTGAGTTCATTTCATGAAACCTGCGCTTCCCCTATAAGAGTTCGACCTACCATTATAGGAAAACGTGTTTTCGTGAAGAAATCATGACAAACTAGCACGAAATGAAGATTTCATTATAACTTGACATTCTGAGTTCATTTCATGAAACCTGCGCTTCCCATATAAGAGTTCGACCTAACATCATAGAAAAACGTGTTTTCGTGAAGAAATCATGACAAACTAACACGAAATGAAGATTTCATTATAACTTGACATTCTGAGTTCATTTCATGAAACCTGCGCTTCCCCAATAAGAGTTCGACCTACCATTATAGGAAAACGTGTTTTCGTGAAGAAATCATGACAAACTAACACAAAATGAAGATTTCATTATAACTTTACATTCTGAGTTCATTTCATGAAACCTGCGCTTCCCCTATAAGAGTTCGACCTACCATTACAGGAAAACGTGTTTTCGTGAAGAAATCATGACAAACTAGCACGAAATGAAGATTTCATTATAACTTGACATTCTGAGTTCATTTCATGAAACCTGCGCTTCCCATATAAGAGTTCGACCTAACATTATAGGAAAACGTGTTTTCGTGAAGAAATCATGACAAACTAACACAAAATGAAGATTTCATTATAACTTGATATACTGAGTTCATTTCATGAAACCTGCGCTTCCCCAATAAGAGTTCGACCTACCATTATAGGAAAACGTGTTTTCGTGAAGAAATCATGACAAACTAACACAAAATGAAGATTTCATTATAACTTGAAATTCTGAGTTCATTTCATGAAACCTGCGCTTCCCTTATAAGAGTTCGAGCTAACATTATAGAAAAACGTGTTTTCGTGAAGAAATCATGACAAACTAACACGAAATGAAGATTTCATTATAACTTGACATTCTGAGTTCATTTCATGAAACCTGCGCTTCCCCAATAAGTGTTCGACCTACCATTATAGGAAAACGTGTTTTCGTGAAGAAATCATGACAAACTAACACGAAATGAAGATTTCATTATAACTTGACATTCTGAGTTCATTTCATGAAACCTGCGCTTCCCTAATAAGAGTTCGACCTACCATTATAGGAAAACGTGTTTTCGTGAAGAAATCATGACAAACTAACACGAAATGAAGATTTCATTATAACTTGACATTCTGAGTTCATTTCATGAAACCTGCGCTTCCCCAATAAGAGTTCGACCTACCATTATAGGAAAACGTGTTTTCGTGAAGAAATCATGACAAACTAACACAAAATGAAGATTTCATTATAACTTGACATTCTGAGTTCATTTCATGAAACCTGCGCTTCACCTATAAGAGTTCGACCTACCATTATAGGAAAACGTGTTTTCGTGAAGAAATCATGACAAACTAACACGAAATGAAGATTTCAATATAACTTGACATTCTGAGTTCATTTCATGAAACCTGCGCTTCCCTAATAAGAGTTCGACCTACCATTATAGGAAAACGTGTTTTCGTGAAGAAATCATGACAAACTAACACGAAATGAAGATTTCATTATATCTTGACATTCTGAGTTCATTTCATGAAACCTGCACTTCCCCTATAAGAGTTCGACCTAACATTATAGAAAAACGTGTTTTCGTGAAGAAATCATCACAAACTAACACAAAATGAAGATTTCATTATAACTTGACATTCTGAGTTCATTTCATGAAACCTGCGCTTCCCCTATAAGAGTTCGACCTACCATTATAGGAAAACGTGTTTTCGTGAAGAAATCATGACAAACTAACACAAAATGAAGATTTCATTATAACTTGACATTCTGAGTTCATTTCATGAAACCTGCGCTTCCCCTATAAGAGTTCGACCTACCATTATAGGAAAACGTGTTTTCGTGAAGAAATCATGACAAACTAGCACGAAATGAAGATTTCATTATAACTTGACATTCTGAGTTCATTTCATGAAACCTGCGCTTCCCATATAAGAGTTCGACCTAACATTATAGAAAAACGTGTTTTCGTGAAGAAATCATGACAAACTAACACGAAATGAAGATTTCATTATAACTTGACATTCTGAGTTCATTTCATGAAACCTGCGCTTCCCCAATAAGAGTTCGACCTACCATTATAGGAAAACGTGATTTCGTGAAGAAATCATGACAAACTAACACAAAATGAAGATTTCATTATAACTTGACATTCTGAGTTCATTTCATGAAACCTGCGCTTCCCCTATAAGAGTTCGACCTACCATTATAGGAAAACGTGTTTTCGTGAAGAAATCATGACAAACTAGCACGAAATGAAGATTTCATTATAACTTGACATTCTGAGTTCATTTCATGAAACCTGCGCTTCCCATATAAGAGTTCGACCTAACATTATAGGAAAACGTGTTTTCGTGAAGAAATCATGACAAACTAACACAAAATGAAGATTTCATTATAACTTGATATACTGAGTTCATTTCATGAAACCTGCGCTTCCCCAATAAGAGTTCGACCTACCATTATAGGAAAACGTGTTTTCGTGAAGAAATCATGACAAACTAACACAAAATGAAGATTTCATTATAACTTGAAATTCTGAGTTCATTTCATGAAACCTGCGCTTCCCTTATAAGAGTTCGAGCTAACATTATAGAAAAACGTGTTTTCGTGAAGAAATCATGACAAACTAACACGAAATGAAGATTTCATTATAACTTGACATTCTGAGTTCATTTCATGAAACCTGTGCTTCCCCTATAAGAGTTCGACCTACCATTATAGGAAAACGTGTTTTCGTGAAGAAATCATGACAAACTAACACAAAATGAAGATTTCATTATAACTTGACATTCTGAGTTCATTTCATGAAACCTGCGCTTCCCCAATAAGAGTTCGACCTACCATTATAGGAAAACGTGTTTTCGTGAAGAAATCATGACAAACTAACACGAAATGAAGATTTCATTATAACTTGACATTCTGAGTTCATTTCATGAAACCTGCGCTTCCCCAATAAGAGTTCGACCTACCATTATAGGAAAACGTGTTTTCGTGAAGAAATCATGACAAACTAACACAAAATGAAGATTTCATTATAACTTGACATTCTGAGTTCATTTCATGAAACCTGCGCTTCACCTATAAGAGTTCGACCTACCATTATAGGAAAACGTGTTTTCGTGAAGAAATCATGACAAACTAACACGAAATGAAGATTTCATTATAACTTGACATTCTGAGTTCATTTCATGAAACCTGCGCTTCCCCTATAAGAGTTCGACCTAACATTATAGAAAAACGTGTTTTCGTGAAGAAATCATGACAAACTAACACGAAATTAAGATTTCATTATAACTTGACATTCTGAGTTCATTTCATGAAACCTGCGCTTCCCTAATAAGAGTTCGACCTACCATTATAGGAAAACGTGTTTTCGTGAAGAAATCATGACAAACTAACACGAAATGAAGATTTCATTATATCTTGACATTCTGAGTTCATTTCATGAAACCTGCACTTCCCCTATAAGAGTTCGACCTAACATTATAGAAAAACGTGTTTTCGTGAAGAAATCATCACAAACTAACACAAAATGAAGATTTCATTATAACTTGACATTCTGAGTTCATTTCATGAAACCTGCGCTTCCCCTATAAGAGTTCGACCTACCATTATAGGAAAACGTGTTTTCGTGAAGAAATCATGACAAACTAACACAAAATGAAGATTTCATTATAACTTGATATACTGAGTTCATTTCATGAAACCTGCGCTTCCCCAATAAGAGTTCGACCTACCATTATAGGAAAACGTGTTTTCGTGAAGAAATCATGACAAACTAACACAAAATGAAGATTTCATTATAACTTGACATTCTGAGTTCATTTCATGAAACCTGCGCTTCCCTTATAAGAGTTCGAGCTAACATTATAGAAAAACGTGTTTTCGTGAAGAAATCATGACAAACTAACACGAAATGAAGATTTCATTATAACTTGACATTCTGAGTTCATTTCATGAAACCTGTGCTTCCCCTATAAGAGTTCGACCTACCATTATAGGAAAACGTGTTTTCGTGAAGAAATCATGACAAACTAACACAAAATGAAGATTTCATTATAACTTGACATTCTGAGTTCATTTCATGAAACCTGCGCTTCCCCAATAAGAGTTCGACCTACCATTATAGGAAAACGTGTTTTCGTGAAGAAATCATGACAAACTAACACGAAATGAAGATTTCATTATAACTTGACATTCTGAGTTCATTTCATGAAACCTGCGCTTCCCCAATAAGAGTTCGACCTACCATTATAGGAAAACGTGTTTTCGTGAAGAAATCATGACAAACTAACACGAAATGAAGATTTCATTATATCTTGACATTCTGAGTTCATTTCATGAAACCTGCACTTCCCCTATAAGAGTTCGACCTAACATTATAGAAAAACGTGTTTTCGTGAAGAAATCATCACAAACTAACACAAAATGAAGATTTCATTATAACTTGACATTCTGAGTTCATTTCATGAAACCTGCGCTTCCCCTATAAGAGTTCGACCTACCATTATAGGAAAACGTGTTTTCGTGAAGAAATCATGACAAACTAACACAAAATGAAGATTTCATTATAACTTGACATTCTGAGTTCATTTCATGAAACCTGCGCTTCCCCTATAAGAGTTCGACCTACCATTATAGGAAAACGTGTTTTCGTGAAGAAATCATGACAAACTAGCACGAAATGAAGATTTCATTATAACTTGACATTCTGAGTTCATTTCATGAAACCTGCGCTTCCCATATAAGAGTTCGACCTAACATTATAGAAAAACGTGTTTTCGTGAAGAAATCATGACAAACTAACACGAAATGAAGATTTCATTATAACTTGACATTCTGAGTTCATTTCATGAAACCTGCGCTTCCCCAATAAGAGTTCGACCTACCATTATAGGAAAACGTGATTTCGTGAAGAAATCATGACAAACTAACACAAAATGAAGATTTCATTATAACTTGACATTCTGAGTTCATTTCATGAAACCTGCGCTTCCCCTATAAGAGTTCGACCTACCATTATAGGAAAACGTGTTTTCGTGAAGAAATCATGACAAACTAGCACGAAATGAAGATTTCATTATAACTTGACATTCTGAGTTCATTTCATGAAACCTGCGCTTCCCATATAAGAGTTCGACCTAACATTATAGGAAAACGTGTTTTCGTGAAGAAATCATGACAAACTAACACAAAATGAAGATTTCATTATAACTTGATATACTGAGTTCATTTCATGAAACCTGCGCTTCCCCAATAAGAGTTCGACCTACCATTATAGGAAAACGTGTTTTCGTGAAGAAATCATGACAAACTAACACAAAATGAAGATTTCATTATAACTTGAAATTCTGAGTTCATTTCATGAAACCTGCGCTTCCCTTATAAGAGTTCGAGCTAACATTATAGAAAAACGTGTTTTCGTGAAGAAATCATGACAAACTAACACGAAATGAAGATTTCATTATAACTTGACATTCTGAGTTCATTTCATGAAACCTGTGCTTCCCCTATAAGAGTTCGACCTACCATTATAGGAAAACGTGTTTTCGTGAAGAAATCATGACAAACTAACACAAAATGAAGATTTCATTATAACTTGACATTCTGAGTTCATTTCATGAAACCTGCGCTTCCCCAATAAGAGTTCGACCTACCATTATAGGAAAACGTGTTTTCGTGAAGAAATCATGACAAACTAACACGAAATGAAGATTTCATTATAACTTGACATTCTGAGTTCATTTCATGAAACCTGCGCTTCCCCAATAAGAGTTCGACCTACCATTATAGGAAAACGTGTTTTCGTGAAGAAATCATGACAAACTAACACAAAATGAAGATTTCATTATAACTTGACATTCTGAGTTCATTTCATGAAACCTGCGCTTCACCTATAAGAGTTCGACCTACCATTATAGGAAAACGTGTTTTCGTGAAGAAATCATGACAAACTAACACGAAATGAAGATTTCATTATAACTTGACATTCTGAGTTCATTTCATGAAACCTGCGCTTCCCCTATAAGAGTTCGACCTAACATTATAGAAAAACGTGTTTTCGTGAAGAAATCATGACAAACTAACACGAAATTAAGATTTCATTATAACTTGACATTCTGAGTTCATTTCATGAAACCTGCGCTTCCCTAATAAGAGTTCGACCTACCATTATAGGAAAACGTGTTTTCGTGAAGAAATCATGACAAACTAACACGAAATGAAGATTTCATTATATCTTGACATTCTGAGTTCATTTCATGAAACCTGCACTTCCCCTATAAGAGTTCGACCTAACATTATAGAAAAACGTGTTTTCGTGAAGAAATCATCACAAACTAACACAAAATGAAGATTTCATTATAACTTGACATTCTGAGTTCATTTCATGAAACCTGCGCTTCCCCTATAAGAGTTCGACCTACCATTATAGGAAAACGTGTTTTCGTGAAGAAATCATGACAAACTAACACAAAATGAAGATTTCATTATAACTTGATATACTGAGTTCATTTCATGAAACCTGCGCTTCCCCAATAAGAGTTCGACCTACCATTATAGGAAAACGTGTTTTCGTGAAGAAATCATGACAAACTAACACAAAATGAAGATTTCATTATAACTTGACATTCTGAGTTCATTTCATGAAACCTGCGCTTCCCTTATAAGAGTTCGAGCTAACATTATAGAAAAACGTGTTTTCGTGAAGAAATCATGACAAACTAACACGAAATGAAGATTTCATTATAACTTGACATTCTGAGTTCATTTCATGAAACCTGTGCTTCCCCTATAAGAGTTCGACCTACCATTATAGGAAAACGTGTTTTCGTGAAGAAATCATGACAAACTAACACAAAATGAAGATTTCATTATAACTTGACATTCTGAGTTCATTTCATGAAACCTGCGCTTCCCCAATAAGAGTTCGACCTACCATTATAGGAAAACGTGTTTTCGTGAAGAAATCATGACAAACTAACACGAAATGAAGATTTCATTATAACTTGACATTCTGAGTTCATTTCATGAAACCTGCGCTTCCCCAATAAGAGTTCGACCTACCATTATAGGAAAACGTGTTTTCGTGAAGAAATCATGACAAACTAACACAAAATGAAGATTTCATTATAACTTGACATTCTGAGTTCATTTCATGAAACCTGCGCTTCACCTATAAGAGTTCGACCTACCATTATAGGAAAACGTGTTTTCGTGAAGAAATCATGACAAACTAACACGAAATGAAGATTTCATTATAACTTGACATTCTGAGTTCATTTCATGAAACCTGCGCTTCCCTAATAAGAGTTCGACCTACCATTATAGGAAAACGTGTTTTCGTGAAGAAATCATGACAAACTAACACGAAATGAAGATTTCATTATATCTTGACATTCTGAGTTCATTTCATGAAACCTGCTCTTCCCCTATAAGAGTTCGACCTAACATTATAGAAAAACGTGTTTTCGTGAAGAAATCATCACAAACTAACACAAAATGAAGATTTCATTATAACTTGACATTCTGAGTTCATTTCATGAAACCTGCGCTTCCCCTATAAGAGTTCGACCTACCATTATAGGAAAACGTGTTTTCGTGAAGAAATCATGACAAACTAACACAAAATGAAGATTTCATTATAACTTGACATTCTGAGTTCATTTCATGAAACCGGCGCTTCCCCTATAAGAGTTCGACCTACCATTATAGGAAAACGTGTTTTCGTGAAGAAATCATGACAAACTAGCACGAAATGAAGATTTCATTATAACTTGACATTCTGAGTTCATTTCATGAAACCTGCGCTTCCCTTATAAGAGTTCGACCTAACATTATAGAAAAACGTGTTTTCGTGAAGAAATCATGACAAACTAACACGAAATGAAGATTTCATTATAACTTGACATTCTGAGTTCATTTCATGAAACCTGCGCTTCCCCAATAAGTGTTCGACCTACCATTATAGGAAAACGTGTTTTCGTGAAGAAATCATGACAAACTAACACAAAATGAAGATTTCATTATAACTTGACATTCTGAGTTCATTTCATGAAACCTGCGCTTCCCCTATAAGAGTTCGACCTAACATTATAGAAAAACGTGTTTTCGTGAAGAAATCATGACAAACTAACACGAAATTAAGATTTCATTATAACTTGACATTCTGAGTTCATTTCATGAAACCTGCGCTTCCCTAATAAGAGTTCGACCTACCATTATAGGAAAACGTGTTTTCGTGAAGAAATCATGACAAACTAACACGAAGTGAAGATTTCATTATATCTTGACATTCTGAGTTCATTTCATGAAACCTGCACTTCCCCAATAAGAGTTCGACCTAACATTATAGAAAAACGTGTTTTCGTGAAGAAATCATGACAAACTAACACGAAATGAAGATTTCATTATAACTTGACATTCTGAGTTCATTTCATGAAACCTGTGCTTCCCCTATAAGAGTTCGACCTACCATTATAGGAAAACGTGTTTTCGTGAAGAAATCATGACAAACTAACACAAAATGAAGATTTCATTATAACTTGACATTCTGAGTTCATTTCATGAAACCTGCGCTTCCCTAATAAGAGTTCGACCTACCATTATAGGAAAACGTGTTTTCGTGAAGAAATCATGACAAACTAACACAAAATGAAGATTTCATTATAACTTGACATTCTGAGTTCATTTCATGAAAGCTGCGCTTCCCTTATAAGAGTTCGACCTAACATTATAGAAAAACGTGTTTTCGTGAAGAAATCATGACAAACTAACACGAAATGAAGATTTCATTATAATTTGACATTCTGAGTTCATTTCATGAAACCTGCGCTTCCCTAATAAGAGTTCGACCTACCATTAAAGGAAAACGTGTTTTCGTGAAGAAATCATGACAAACTAACACGAAATGAAGATTTCATTATAACTTGACATTCTGAGTTCATTTCATGAAACCTGCGCTTCCCCAATAAGAGTTCGACCTACCATTATAGGAAAACGTGTTTTCGTGAAGAAATCATGACAAACTAACACAAAATGAAGATTTCATTATAACTTGACATTCTGAGTTCATTTCATGAAACCTGCGCTTCACCTATAAGAGTTCGACCTACCATTATAGGAAAACGTGTTTTCGTGAAGAAATCATGACAAACTAACACGAAATGAAGATTTCATTATAACTTGACATTCTGAGTTCATTTCATGAATCCTGCGCTTCCCTAATAAGAGTTCGACCTACCATTATAGGAAAACGTGTTTTCGTGAAGAAATCATGACAAACTAACACGAAATGAAGATTTCATTATATCTTGACATTCTGAGTTCATTTCATGAAACCTGCACTTCCCCTATAAGAGTTCGACCTAACATTATAGAAAAACGTGTTTTCGTGAAGAAATCATCACAAACTAACACAAAATGAAGATTTCATTATAACTTGACATTCTGAGTTCATTTCATGAAACCTGCGCTTCCCCTATAAGAGTTCGACCTACCATTATAGGAAAACGTGTTTTCGTGAAGAAATCATGACAAACTAACACAAAATGAAGATTTCATTATAACTTGACATTCTGAGTTCATTTCATGAAACCTGCGCTTCCCCTATAAGAGTTCGACCTACCATTATAGGAAAACGTGTTTTCGTGAAGAAATCATGACAAACTAGCACGAAATGAAGATTTCATTATAACTTGACATTCTGAGTTCATTTCATGAAACCTGCGCTTCCCATATAAGAGTTCGACCTAACATTATAGAAAAACGTGTTTTCGTGAAGAAATCATGACAAACTAACACGAAATGAAGATTTCATTATAACTTGACATCCTGAGTTCATTTCATGAAACCTGCGCTTCCCCAATAAGAGTTCGACCTACCATTATAGGAAAACGTGTTTTCGTGAAGAAATCATGACAAACTAACACAAAATGAAGATTTCATTATAACTTGACATTCTGAGTTCATTTCATAAAACCTGCGCTTCCCCTATAAGAGTTCGACCTAACATTATAGAAAAACGTGTTTTCGTGAAGAAATCATGACAAACTAACACGAAATTAAGATTTCATTATAACTTGACATTCTGAGTTCATTTCATGAAACCTGCGCTTCCCTAATAAGAGTTCGACCTACCATTATAGGAAAACGTGTTTTCGTGAAGAAATCATGACAAACTAACACGAAATGAAGATTTCATTATATCTTGACATTCTGAGTTCATTTCATGAAACCTGCACTTCCCCTATAAGAGTTCGACCTAACATTATAGAAAAACGTGTTTTCGTGAAGAAATCATCACAAACTAACACAAAATGAAGATTTCATTATAACTTGACATTCTGAGTTCATTTCATGAAACCTGCGCTTCCCCTATAAGAGTTCGACCTACCATTATAGGAAAACGTGTTTTCGTGAAGAAATCATGACAAACTAACACAAAATGAAGATTTCATTATAACTTGATATACTGAGTTCATTTCATGAAACCTGCGCTTCCCCAATAAGAGTTCGACCTACCATTATAGGAAAACGTGTTTTCGTGAAGAAATCATAACAAACTAACACAAAATGAAGATTTCATTATAACTTGACATTCTGAGTTCATTTCATGAAACCTGCGCTTCCCTTATAAGAGTTCGAGCTAACATTATAGAAAAACGTGTTTTCGTGAAGAAATCATGACAAACTAACACGAAATGAAGATTTCATTATAACTTGACATTCTGAGTTCATTTCATGAAACCTGTGCTTCCCCTATAAGAGTTCGACCTACCATTATAGGAAAACGTGTTTTCGTGAAGAAATCATGACAAACTAACACAAAATGAAGATTTCATTATAACTTGACATTCTGAGTTCATTTCATGAAACCTGCGCTTCCCTAATAAGAGTTCGACCTACCATTATAGGAAAACGTGTTTTCGTGAAGAAATCATGACAAACTAACACGAAATGAAGATTTCATTATATCTTGACATTCTGAGTTCATTTCATGAAACCTGCTCTTCCCCTATAAGAGTTCGACCTACCATTATAGGAAAACGTGTTTTCGTGAAGAAATCATGACAAACTAACACAAAATGAAGATTTCATTATAACTTGACATTCTGAGTTCATTTCATGAAACCTGCGCTTCCCCTATAAGAGTTCGACCTACCATTATAGGAAAACGTGTTTTCGTGAAGAAATCATGACAAACTAACACAAAATGAAGATTTCATTATAACTTGACATTCTGAGTTCATTTCATGAAACCTGCGCTTCCCCTATAAGAGTTCGACCTAACATTATAGAAAAACGTGTTTTCGTGAAGAAATCATGACAAACTAACACGAAATTAAGATTTCATTATAACTTGACATTCTGATTTCATTTCATGAAACCTGCGCTTCCCTAATAAGAGTTCGACCTACCATTATAGGAAAACGTGCTTTCGTGAAGAAATCATGACAAACTAACACAAAATGAAGATTTCATTATAACTTGACATTCTGAGTTCATTTCATGAAACCTGCGCTTCCCTAATAAGAGTTCGACCTACCATTATAGGAAAACGTGCTTTCGTGAAGAAATCATGACAAACTAACACAAAATGAAGATTTCATTATAACTTGACATTCTGAGTTCATTTCATGAAACCTGCGCTTCACCTATAAGAGTTCGACCTACCATTATAGGAAAACGTGTTTTCGTGAAGAAATCATGACAAACTAACACGAAATGAAGATTTCATTATAACTTGACATTCTGAGTTCATTTCATGAAACCTGCGCTTCCCTAATAAGAGTTCGACCTACCATTATAGGAAAACGTGTTTTCGTGAAGAAATCATGACAAACAAAGACGAAATGAAGATTTCATTATATCTTGACATTCTGAGTTCATTTCATGAAACCTGCTCTTCCCCTATAAGAGTTCGACCTACCATTATAGGAAAACGTGTTTTCGTGAAGAAATCATGACAAACTAACACAAAATGAAGATTTCATTATAACTTGACATTCTGAGTTCATTTCATGAAACCTGCGCTTCCCCTATAAGAGTTCGACCTACCATTATAGGAAAACGTGTTTTCGTGAAGAAATCATGACAAACTAACACAAAATGAAGATTTCATTATAACTTGACATTCTGAGTTCATTTCATGAAACCTGCGCTTCCCCTATAAGAGTTCGACCTAACATTATAGAAAAACGTGTTTTCGTGAAGAAATCATGACAAACTAACACGAAATTAAGATTTCATTATAACTTGACATTCTGAGTTCATTTCATGAAACCTGCGCTTCCCCTATAAGAGTTCGACCTACCATTATAGGAAAACGTGTTTTCGTGAAGAAATCATGACAAACTAACACAAAATGAAGATTTCATTATAACTTGACATTCTGAGTTCATTTCATGAAACCTGCGCTTCACCTATAAGAGTTCGACCTACCATTATAGGAAAACGTGTTTTCGTGAAGAAATCATGACAAACTAACACGAAATGAAGATTTCATTATAACTTGACATTCTGAGTTCATTTCATGAAACCTGCGCTTCCCTAATAAGAGTTCGACCTACCATTATAGGAAAACGTGTTTTCGTGAAGAAATCATGACAAACTAACACGAAATGAAGATTTCATTATATCTTGACATTCTGAGTTCATTTCATGAAACCTGCTCTTCCCCTATAAGAGTTCGACCTACCATTATAGGAAAACGTGTTTTCGTGAAGAAATCATGACAAACTAACACGAAATGAAGATTTCATTATAACTTGACATTCTGAGTTCATTTCATGAAACCTGCGCTTCCCCTATAAGAGTTCGACCTACCATTATAGGAAAACGTGTTTTCGTGAAGAAATCATGACAAACTAACACAAAATGAAGATTTCATTATAACTTGACATTCTGAGTTCATTTCATGAAACCTGCGCTTCCCCTATAAGAGTTCGACCTAACATTATAGAAAAACGTGTTTTCGTGAAGAAATCATGACAAACTAACACGAAATTAAGATTTCATTATAACTTGACATTCTGAGTTCATTTCATGAAACCTGCGCTTCCCTAATAAGAGTTCGACCTACCATTATAGGAAAACGTGTTTTCGTGAAGAAATCATGACAAACTAACACGAAATGAAGATTTCATTATATCTTGACATTCTGAGTTCATTTCATGAAACCTGCTCTTCCCCTATAAGAGTTCGAACTAACATTATAGAAAAACGTGTTTTCGTGAAGAAATCATCACAAACTAACACAAAATGAAGATTTCATTATAACTTGACATTCTGAGTTCATTTCATGAAACCTGCGCTTCCCCTATAAGAGTTCGACCTACCATTATAGGAAAACGTGTTTTCGTGAAGAAATCATGACAAACTAACACAAAATGAAGATTTCATTATAACTTGATATACTGAGTTCATTTCATGAAACCTGCGCTTCCCCAATAAGAGTTCGACCTACCATTATAGGAAAACGTGTTTTCGTGAAGAAATCATGACAAACTAACACAAAATGAAGATTTCATTATAACTTGACATTCTGAGTTCATTTCATGAAACCTGCGCTTCCCTTATAAGAGTTCGACCTAACATTATAGAAAAACGTGTTTTCGTGAAGAAATCATGACAAACTAACACGAAATGAAGATTTCATTATAACTTGACATTCTGAGTTCATTTCATGAAACCTGTGCTTCCCCTATAAGAGTTCGACCTACCATTATAGGAAAACGTGTTTTCGTGAAGAAATCATGACAAACTAACACAAAATGAAGATTTCATTATAACTTGACATTCTGAGTTCATTTCATGAAACCTGCGCTTCCCTAATTAGAGTTCGACCTACCATTATAGGAAAACGTGTTTTCGTGAAGAAATCATGACAAACTAACACGAAATGAAGAATTCATTATAACTTGACATTCTGAGTTCATTTCATGAAACCTGCGCTTCCCTAATAAGAGTTCGACCTACCATTATAGGAAAACGTGTTTTCGTGAAGAAATCATGACAAACTAACACGAAATGAAGATTTCATTATAACTTGACATTCTGAGTTCATTTCATGAAACCTGCGCTTCCCCAATAAGAGTTCGACCTACCATTATAGGAAAACGTGTTTTCGTGAAGAAATCATGACAAACTAACACAAAATGAAGATTTCATTATAACTTGACATTCTGAGTTCATTTCATGAAACCTGCGCTTCACCTATAAGAGTTCGACCTACCATTATAGGAAAACGTGTTTTCGTGAAGAAATCATGACAAACTAACACGAAATGAAGATTTCATTATAACTTGACATTCTGAGTTCATTTCATGAAACCTGCGCTTCCCTAATAAGAGTTCGACCTAACATTATAGAAAAACGTGTTTTCGTGAAGAAATCATGACAAACTAACACGAAATGAAGATTTCATTATAACTTGACATTCTGAGTTCATTTCATGAAACCTGCGCTTCCCTAATAAGAGTTCGACCTACCATTATAGGAAAACGTGTTTTCGTGAAGAAATCATGACAAACTAACACGAAATGAAGATTTCATTATAACTTGACATTCTGAGTTCATTTCATGAAACCTGCGCTTCCCCAATAAGAGTTCGACCTACCATTATAGGAAAACGTGTTTTCGTGAAGAAATCATGACAAACTAACACAAAATGAAGATTTCATTATAACTTGACATTCTGAGTTCATTTCATGAAACCTGCGCTTCCCCTATAAGAGTTCGACCTAACATTATAGAAAAACGTGTTTTCGTGAAGAAATCATGACAAACTAACACGAAATTAAGATTTCATTATAACTTGACATTCTGAGTTCATTTCATGAAACCTGCGCTTCCCTAATAAGAGTTCGACCTACCATTATAGGAAAACGTGTTTTCGTGAAGAAATCATGACAAACTAATACGAAATGAAGATTTCATTATATCTTGACATTCTGAGTTCATTTCATGAAACCTGCACTTCCCCTATAAGAGTTCAACCTAACATTATAGAAAAACGTGTTTTCGTGAAGAAATCATGACAAACTAACACAAAATGAAGATTTCATTATAACTTGATATACTGAGTTCATTTCATGAAACCTGCGCTTCCCCAATAAGAGTTCGACCTACCATTATAGGAAAACGTGTTTTCGTGAAGAAATCATGACAAACTAACTCAAAATGAAGATTTCATTATAACTTGACATTCTGAGTTCATTTCATGAAACCTGCGCTTCCCTTATAAGAGTTCGAGCTAACATTATAGAAAAACGTGTTTTCGTGAAGAAATCATGACAAACTAACACGAAATGAAGATTTCATTATAACTTGACATTCTGAGTTCATTTCATGAAACCTGTGCTTCCCCTATAAGAGTTCGACCTACCATTATAGGAAAACGTGTTTTCGTGAAGAAATCATGACAAACTAACACAAAATGAAGATTTCATTATAACTTGACATTCTGAGTTCATTTCATGAAACCTGCGCTTCACCTATAAGAGTTCGACCTACCATTATAGGAAAACGTGTTTTCGTGAAGAAATCATGACAAACTAACACGAAATGAAGATTTCATTATAACTTGACATTCTGAGTTCATTTCATGAAACCTGCGCTTCCCTAATAAGAGTTCGACCTACCATTATAGGAAAACGTGTTTTCGTGAAGAAATCATGACAAACTAACACGAAATGAAGATTTCATTATATCTTGACATTCTGAGTTCATTTCATGAAACCTGCTCTTCCCCTATAAGAGTTCGACCTAACATTATAGAAAAACGTGTTTTCGTGAAGAAATCATCACAAACTAACACAAAATGAAGATTTCATTATAACTTGACATTCTGAGTTCATTTCATGAAACCTGCGCTTCCCCTATAAGAGTTCGACCTACCATTATAGGAAAACGTGTTTTCGTGAAGAAATCATGACAAACTAGCACGAAATGAAGATTTCATTATAACTTGACATTCTGAGTTCATTTCATGAAACCTGCGCTTCCCTTATAAGAGTTCGACCTAACATTATAGAAAAACGTGTTTTCGTGAAGAAATCATGACAAACTAACACGAAATGAAGATTTCATTATAACTTGACATTCTGAGTTCATTTCATGAAACCTGCGCTTCCCCTATAAGAGTTCGACCTACCATTATAGGAAAACGTGTTTTCGTGAAGAAATCATCACAAACTAACACAAAATGAAGATTTCATTATAACTTGACATTCTGAGTTCATTTCATGAAACCTGCGCTTCCCCTATAAGAGTTCGACCTACCATTATAGGAAAACGTGTTTTCGTGAAGAAATCATGACAAACTAGCACGAAATGAAGATTTCATTATAACTTGACATTCTGAGTTCATTTCATGAAACCTGCGCTTCCCATATAAGAGTTCGACCTAACATTATAGAAAAACGTGTTTTCGTGAAGAAATCATGACAAACTAACACGAAATGAAGATTTCATTATAACTTGACATTCTGAGTTCATTTCATGAAACCTGCGCTTCCCCAATAAGAGTTCGACCTACCATTATAGGAAAACGTGTTTTCGTGAAGAAATCATGACAAACTAACACAAAATGAAGATTTCATTATAACTTGACATTCTGAGTTCATTTCATGAAACCTGCGCTTCCCCTATAAGAGTTCGACCTAACATTATAGAAAAACGTGTTTTCGTGAAGAAATCATGACAAACTAACACGAAATTAAGATTTCATTATAACTTGACATTCTGAGTTCATTTCATGAAACCTGCGCTTCCCTAATAAGAGTTCGACCTACCATTATAGGAAAACGTGTTTTCGTGAAGAAATCATGACAAACTAACACGAAATGAAGATGTCATTATATCTTGACATTCTGAGTTCATTTCATGAAACCTGCACTTCCCCTATAAGAGTTCGACCTAACATTATAGAAAAACGTGTTTTCGTGAAGAAATCATCACAAACTAACACAAAATGAAGATTTCATTATAACTTGACATTCTGAGTTCATTTCATGAAACCTGCGCTTCCCCTATAAGAGTTCGACCTACCATTATAGGAAAACGTGTTTTCGTGAAGAAATCATGACAAACTAACACAAAATGAAGATTTCATTATAACTTGATATACTGAGTTCATTTCATGAAACCTGCGCTTCCCCAATAAGAGTTCGACCTACCATTATAGGAAAACGTGTTTTCGTGAAGAAATCATGACAAACTAACACAAAATGAAGATTTCATTATAACTTGACATTCTGAGTTCATTTCATGAAACCTGCGCTTCCCTTATAAGAGTTCGAGCTAACATTATAGAAAAACGTGTTTTCGTGAAGAAATCATGACAAACTAACACGAAATGAAGATTTCATTATAACTTGACATTCTGAGTTCATTTCATGAAACCTGTGCTTCCCCTATAAGAGTTCGACCTACCATTATAGGAAAACGTGTTTTCGTGAAGAAATCATGACAAACTAACACAAAATGAAGATTTCATTATAACTTGACATTCTGAGTTCATTTCATGAAACCTGCGCTTCCCCAATAAGAGTTCGACCTACCATTATAGGAAAACGTGTTTTCGTGAAGAAATCATGACAAACTAACACGAAATGAAGATTTCATTATAACTTGACATTCTGAGTTCATTTCATGAAACCTGCGCTTCCCCAATAAGAATTCGACCTACCATTATAGGAAAACGTGTTTTCGTGAAGAAATCATGACAAACTAACACAAAATGAAGATTTCATTATAACTTGACATTCTGAGTTCATTTCATGAAACCTGCGCTTCACCTATAAGAGTTCGACCTACCATTATAGGAAAACGTGTTTTCGTGAAGAAATCATGACAAACTAACACGAAATGAAGATTTCATTATAACTTGACATTCTGAGTTCATTTCATGAAACCTGCGCTTCCCTAATAAGAGTTCGACCTACCATTATAGGAAACGTGTTTTCGTGAAGAAATCATGACAAACTAACACGAAATGAAGATTTCATTATATCTTGACATTCTGAGTTCATTTCATGAAACCTGCTCTTCCCCTATAAGAGTTCGACCTAACATTATAGAAAAACGTGTTTTCGTGAAGAAATCATCACAAACTAACACAAAATGAAGATTTCATTATAACTTGACATTCTGAGTTCATTTCATGAAACCTGCGCTTCCCCTATAAGAGTTCGACCTACCATTATAGGAAAACGTGTTTTCGTGAAGAAATCATGACAAACTAACACAAAATGAAGATTTCATTATAACTTGACATTCTGAGTTCATTTCATGAAACCTGCGCTTCCCCTATAAGAGTTCGACCTACCATTATAGGAAAACGTGTTTTCGTGAAGAAATCATGACAAACTAGCACGAAATGAAGATTTCATTATAACTTGACATTCTGAGTTCATTTCATGAAACCTGCGCTTCCCTTATAAGAGTTCGACCTAACATTATAGAAAAACGTGTTTTCGTGAAGAAATCATGACAAACTAACACGAAATGAAGATTTCATTATAACTTGACATTCTGAGTTCATTTCATGAAACCTGCGCTTCCCCTATAAGAGTTCGACCTACCATTATAGGAAAACGTGTTTTCGTGAAGAAATCATCACAAACTAACACAAAATGAAGATTTCATTATAACTTGACATTCTGAGTTCATTTCATGAAACCTGCGCTTCCCCTATAAGAGTTCGACCTACCATTATAGGAAAACGTGTTTTCGTGAAGAAATCATGACAAACTAACACAAAATGAAGATTTCATTATAACTTGACATTCTGAGTTCATTTCATGAAACCTGCGCTTCACCTATAAGAGTTCGACCTACCATTATAGGAAAACGTGTTTTCGTGAAGAAATCATGACAAACTAACACGAAATGAAGATTTCATTATAACTTGACATTCTGAGTTCATTTCATGAAACCTGCGCTTCCCTAATAAGAGTTCGACCTACCATTATAGGAAAACGTGTTTTCGTGAAGAAATCATGACAAACTAACACGAAATGAAGATTTCATTATATCTTGACATTCTGAGTTCATTTCATGAAACCTGCGCTTCCCCTATAAGAGTTCGACCTACCATTATAGGAAAACGTGTTTTCGTGAAGAAATCATGACAAACTAACACAAAATGAAGATTTCATTATAACTTGACATTCTGAGTTCATTTCATGAAACCTGCGCTTCCCCTATAAGAGTTCGACCTACCATTATAGGAAAACGTGTTTTCGTGAAGAAATCATGACAAACTAGCACGAAATGAAGATTTCATTATAACTTGACATTCTGAGTTCATTTCATGAAACCTGCGCTTCCCTAATAAGAGTTCGACCTAACATTATAGAAAAACGTGTTTTCGTGAAGAAATCATGACAAACTAACACGAAATGAAGATTTCATTATAACTTGACATTCTGAGTTCATTTCATGAAACCTGCGCTTCCCCTATAAGAGTTCGACCTACCATTATAGGAAAACGTGTTTTCGTGAAGAAATCATCACAAACTAACACAAAATGAAGATTTCATTATAACTTGACATTCTGAGTTCATTTCATGAAACCTGCGCTTCCCTAATAAGAGTTCGACCTACCATTATAGGAAAACGTGTTTTCGTGAAGAAATCATGACAAACTAACACGAAATGAAGATTTCATTATAACTTGACATTCTGAGTTCATTTCATGAAACCTGCGCTTCCCCAATAAGTGTTCGACCTACCATTATAGGAAAACGTGTTTTCGTGAAGAAATCATGACAAACTAACACAAAATGAAGATTTCATTATAACTTGACATTCTGAGTTCATTTCATGAAACCTGCGCTTCCCCTATAAGAGTTCGACCTAACATTATAGAAAAACGTGTTTTCGTGAAGAAATCATGACAAACTAACACGAAATTAAGATTTCATTATAACTTGACATTCTGAGTTCATTTCATGAAACCTGCGCTTCCCTAATAAGAGTTCGACCTACCATTATAGGAAAACGTGTTTTCGTGAAGAAATCATGACAAACTAACACGAAATGAAGATTTCATTATAACTTGACATTCTGAGTTAATTTCATGAAACCTGCGCTTCCCCAATAAGAGTTCGACCTACCATTATAGGAAAACGTGTTTTCGTGAAGAAATCATGACAAACTAACACAAAATGAAGATTTCATTATAACTTGACATTCTGAGTTCATTTCATGAAACCTGCGCTTCCCTAATAAGAGTTCGACCTACCATTATAGGAAAACGTGTTTTCGTGAAGAAATCATGACAAACTAACACGAAATGTAGATTTCATTATATCTTGACATTCTGAGTTCATTTCATGAAACCTGCTCTTCCCCTATAAGAGTTCGACCTAACATTATAGAAAAACGTGTTTTCGTGAAGAAATCATCACAAACTAACACGAAATGAAGATTTCATTATAACTTGACATTCTGAGTTCATTTCATGAAACCTGCGCTTCCCTTATAAGAGTTCGACCTAACATTATAGGAAAACGTGTTTTCGTGAAGAAATCATGACAAACTACCACGAAATGAAGATTTCATTATAACTTGACATTCTGAGTTCATTTCATGAAACCTGCGCTTCCCCTATAAGAGTTCGACCTACCATTATAGGAAAACGTGTTTTCGTGAAGAAATCATCACAAACTAACACAAAATGAAGATTTCATTATAACTTGACATTCTGAGTTCATTTCATGAAACCTGCGCTTCCCCTATAAGAGTTCGACCTACCATTATAGGAAAACGTGTTTTCGTGAAGAAATCATGACAAACTAGCACGAAATGAAGATTTCATTATAACTTGACATTCTGAGTTCATTTCATGAAACCTGCGCTTCCCTTATAAGAGTTCGACCTAACATTATAGAAAAACGTGTTTTCGTGAAGAAATCATGACAAACTAACACGAAATGAAGATTTCATTATAACTTGACATTCTGAGTTCATTTCATGAAACCTGCGCTTCCCTTATAAGAGTTCGACCTAACATTATAGAAAAACGTGTTTTCGTGAAGAAATCATGACAAACTAACACGAAATGAAGATTTCATTATAACTTGACATTCTGAGTTCATTTCATGAAACCTGTGCTTCCCCTATAAGAGTTCGACCTACCATTATAGGAAAACGTGTTTTCGTGAAGAAATCATGACAAACTAACACAAAATGAAGATTTCATTATAACTTGACATTCTGAGTTCATTTCATGAAACCTGCGCTTCCCTAATAAGAGTTCGACCTACCATTATAGGAAAACGTGTTTTCGTGAAGAAATCATGACAAACTAACACAAAATGAAGATTTCATTATAACTTGACATTCTGAGTTCATTTCATGAAACCTGCGCTTCCCTTATAAGAGTTCGACCTAACATTATAGAAAAACGTGTTTTCGTGAAGAAATCATGACAAACTAACACGAAATGAAGATTTCATTATAACTTGACATTCTAAGTTCATTTCATGAAACCTGTGCTTCCCCTATAAGAGTTCGACCTACCATTATAGGAAAACGTGTTTTCGTGAAGAAATCATCACAAACTAACACAAAATGAAGATTTCATTATAACTTGACATTCTGAGTTCATTTCATGAAACCTGCGCTTCCCTAATAAGAGTTCGACCTACCATTATAGGAAAACGTGTTTTCGTGAAGAAATCATGACAAACTAACACGAAATGAAGATTTCATTATAACTTGACATTCTGAGTTCATTTCATGAAACCTGCGCTTCCCCAATAAGAGTTCGACCTACCATTATAGGAAAACGTGTTTTCGTGAAGAAATCATGACAAACTAACACAAAATGAAGATTTCATTATAACTTGACATTCTGAGTTCATTTCATGAAACCTGCGCTTCCCTAATAAGAGTTCGACCTACCATTATAGGAAAACGTGTTTTCGTGAAGAAATCATGACAAACTAACACGAAATGTAGATTTCATTATATCTTGACATTCTGAGTTCATTTCATGAAACCTGCTCTTCCCCTATAAGAGTTCGACCTAACATTATAGAAAAACGTGTTTTCGTGAAGAAATCATCACAAACTAACACAAAATGAAGATTTCATTATAACTTGACATTCTGAGTTCATTTCATGAAACCTGCGCTTCCCTTATAAGAGTTCGACCTAACATTATAGGAAAACGTGTTTTCGTGAAGAAATCATCACAAACTAACACAAAATGAAGATTTCATTATAACTTGACATTCTGAGTTCATTTCATGAAACCTGCGCTTCCCCAATAAGAGTTCGACCTACCATTATAGGAAAACGTGTTTTCGTGAAGAAATCATGACAAACTAACACGAAATGAAGATTTCATTATAACTTGACATTCTGAGTTCATTTCATGAAACCTGCGCTTCCCCTATAAGAGTTCGACCTAACATTATAGGAAAACGTGTTTTCGAGAAGAAATCATGACAAACTACCACGAAATGAAGATTTCATTATAACTTGACATTCTGAGTTCATTTCATGAAACCTGCGCTTCCCCTATAAGAGTTCGACCTACCATTATAGGAAAACGTGTTTTCGTGAAGAAATCATCACAAACTAACACAAAATGAAGATTTCATTATAACTTGACATTCTGAGTTCATTTCATGAAACCTGCGCTTCCCCTATAAGAGTTCGACCTACCATTATAGGAAAACGTGTTTTCGTGAAGAAATCATGACAAACTAGCACGAAATGAAGATTTCATTATAACTTGACATTCTGAGTTCATTTCATGAAACCTGCGCTTCCCTTATAAGAGTTCGACCTAACATTATAGAAAAACGTGTTTTCGTGAAGAAATCATGACAAACTAACACGAAATGAAGATTTCATTATAACTTGACATTCTGAGTTCATTTCATGAAACCTGCGCTTCCCCTATAAGAGTTCGACCTACCATTATAGGAAAACGTGTTTTCGTGAAGAAATCATGACAAACTAACACGAAATGAAGATTTCATTATAACTTGACATTCTGAGTTCATTTCATGAAACCTGCGCTTCCCCAATAAGAGTTCGACCTACCATTATAGGAAAACGTGTTTTCGTGAGGAAATCATGACAAACTAACACAAAATGAAGATTTCATTATAACTTGACATTCTGAGTTCATTTCATGAAACCTGCGCTTCACCTATAAGAGTTCGACCTACCATTATAGGAAAACGTGTTTTCGTGAAGAAATCATGACAAACTAACACGAAATGAAGATTTCATTATAACTTGACATTCTGAGTTCATTTCATGAAACCTGCGCTTCCCTAATAAGAGTTCGACCTACCATTATAGGAAAACGTGTTTTCGTGAAGAAATCATGACAAACTAAAACAAAATGAAGATTTCATTATAACTTGACATTCTGAGTTCATTTCATGAAAGCTGCGCTTCCCTTATAAGAGTTCGACCTAACATTATAGAAAAACGTGTTTTCGTGAAGAAATCATGACAAACTAACACGAAATGAAGATTTCATTATAACTTGACATTCTGAGTTCATTTCATGAAACCTGCGCTTCCCCAATAAGAGTTCGACCTACCATTATAGGAAAACGTGTTTTCGTGAAGAAATCATGACAAACTAACACAAAATGAAGATTTCATTATAACTTGACATTCTGAGTTCATTTCATGAAACCTGCGCTTCACCTATAAGAGTTCGACCTACCATTATAGGAAAACGTGTTTTCGTGAAGAAATCATGACAAACTAACACGAAATGAAGATTTCATTATAACTTGACATTCTGAGTTCATTTCATGAAACCTGCGCTTCCCTAATA
The DNA here is from genome assembly GCF_048594095.1 of Paramormyrops kingsleyae. Lineage (NCBI taxonomy): Eukaryota > Metazoa > Chordata > Actinopteri > Osteoglossiformes > Mormyridae > Paramormyrops > Paramormyrops kingsleyae. The sequence continues at coordinate 38,081,360 of NC_132802.1, read as the reverse complement.
AGAGTTCGACCTACCATTATAGGAAAACGTGTTTTCGTGAAGAAATCATGACAAACTAACACGAAATGAAGATTTCATTATATCTTGACATTCTGAGTTCATTTCATGAAACCTGCACTTCCCCTATAAGAGTTCGACCTAACATTATAGAAAAACGTGTTTTCGTGAAGAAATCATGACAAACTAACACAAAATGAAGATTTCATTATAACTTGACATTCTGAGTTCATTTCATGAAACCTGCGCTTCACCTATAAGAGTTCGACCTACCATTATAGGAAAACGTGTTTTCGTGAAGAAATCATGACAAACTAACACGAAATGAAGATTTCATTATAACTTGACATTCTGAGTTCATTTCATGAAACCTGCGCTTCCCTAATAAGAGTTCGACCTACCATTATAGGAAAACGTGTTTTCGTGAAGAAATCATGACAAACTAACACGAAATGAAGATTTCATTATATCTTGACATTCTGAGTTCATTTCATGAAACCTGCACTTCCCCTATAAGAGTTCGACCTAACATTATAGAAAAACGTGTTTTCGTGAAGAAATCATCACAAACTAACACAAAATGAAGATTTCATTATAACTTGACATTCTGAGTTCATTTCATGAAACCTGCGCTTCCCCTATAAGAGTTCGACCTACCATTATAGGAAAACGTGTTTTCGTGAAGAAATCATGACAAACTAACACAAAATGAAGATTTCATTATAACTTGACATTCTGAGTTCATTTCATGAAACCTGCGCTTCCCCTATAAGAGTTCGACCTACCATTATAGGAAAACGTGTTTTCGTGAAGAAATCATGACAAACTAGCACGAAATGAAGATTTCATTATAACTTGACATTCTGAGTTCATTTCATGAAACCTGCGCTTCCCATATAACAGTTCGACCTAACATTATAGAAAAACGTGTTTTCGTGAAGAAATCATGACAAACTAACACGAAATGAAGATTTCATTATAACTTGACATTCTGAGTTCATTTCATGAAACCTGCGCTTCCCCAATAAGAGTTCGACCTACCATTATAGGAAAACGTGTTTTCGTGAAGAAATCATGACAAACTAACACGAAATGAAGATTTCATTATAACTTGACATTCTGAGTTCATTTCATGAAACCTGCGCTTCCCCTATAAGAGTTCGACCTAACATTATAGAAAAACGTGTTTTCGTGAAGAAATCATGACAAACTAACACGAAATTAAGATTTCATTATAACTTGACATTCTGAGTTCATTTCATGAAACCTGCGCTTCCCCAATAAGAGTTCGACCTACCATTATAGGAAAACGTGTTTTCGTGAAGAAATCATGACAAACTAACACGAAATGAAGTTTTCATTATATCTTGACATTCTGAGTTCATTTCATGAAACCTGCACTTCCCCTATAAGAGTTCGACCTAACATTATAGAAAAACGTGTTTTCGTGAAGAAATCATCACAAACTAACACAAAATGAAGATTTCATTATAACTTGACATTCTGAGTTCATTTCATGAAACCTGCGCTTCCCCTATAAGAGTTCGACCTACCATTATAGGAAAACGTGTTTTCGTGAAGAAATCATGACAAACTAACACAAAATGAAGATTTCATTATAACTTGATATACTGAGTTCATTTCATGAAACCTGCGCTTCCCCAATAAGAGTTCGACCTACCATTATAGGAAAACGTGTTTTCGTGAAGAAATCATGACAAACTAACACAAAATGAAGATTTCATTATAACTTGACATTCTGAGTTCATTTCATGAAACCTGCGCTTCCCTTATAAGAGTTCGAGCTAACATTATAGAAAAACGTGTTTTCGTGAAGAAATCATGACAAACTAACACGAAATGAAGATTTCATTATAACTTGACATTCTGAGTTCATTTCATGAAACCTGCGCTTCCCCTATAAGAGTTCGACCTACCATTATAGGAAAACGTGTTTTCGTGAAGAAATCATGACAAACTAACACAAAATGAAGATTTCATTATAACTTGACATTCTGAGTTCATTTCATGAAACCTGCGCTTCCCTAATAAGAGTTCGACCTACCATTATAGGAAAACGTGTTTTCGTGAAGAAATCATGACAAACTAACACGAAATGAAGATTTCATTATAACTTGACATTCTGAGTTCATTTCATGAAACCTGCGCTTCCCCAATAAGAGTTCGACCTACCATTATAGGAAAACGTGTTTTCGTGAAGAAATCATGACAAACTAACACAAAATGAAGATTTCATTATAACTTGACATTCTGAGTTCATTTCATGAAACCTGCGCTTCCCATATAACAGTTCGACCTAACATTATAGAAAAACGTGTTTTCGTGAAGAAATCATGACAAACTAACACGAAATGAAGATTTCATTATAACTTGACATTCTGAGTTCATTTCATGAAACCTGCGCTTCCCCAATAAGAGTTCGACCTACCATTATAGGAAAACGTGTTTTCGTGAAGAAATCATGACAAACTAACACGAAATGAAGATTTCATTATAACTTGACATTCTGAGTTCATTTCATGAAACCTGCGCTTCCCCTATAAGAGTTCGACCTAACATTATAGAAAAACGTGTTTTCGTGAAGAAATCATGACAAACTAACACGAAATTAAGATTTCATTATAACTTGACATTCTGAGTTCATTTCATGAAACCTGCGCTTCCCCAATAAGAGTTCGACCTACCATTATAGGAAAACGTGTTTTCGTGAAGAAATCATGACAAACTAACACGAAATGAAGTTTTCATTATATCTTGACATTCTGAGTTCATTTCATGAAACCTGCACTTCCCCTATAAGAGTTCGACCTAACATTATAGAAAAACGTGTTTTCGTGAAGAAATCATCACAAACTAACACAAAATGAAGATTTCATTATAACTTGACATTCTGAGTTCATTTCATGAAACCTGCGCTTCCCCTATAAGAGTTCGACCTACCATTATAGGAAAACGTGTTTTCGTGAAGAAATCATGACAAACTAACACAAAATGAAGATTTCATTATAACTTGATATACTGAGTTCATTTCATGAAACCTGCGCTTCCCCAATAAGAGTTCGACCTACCATTATAGGAAAACGTGTTTTCGTGAAGAAATCATGACAAACTAACACAAAATGAAGATTTCATTATAACTTGACATTCTGAGTTCATTTCATGAAACCTGCGCTTCCCTTATAAGAGTTCGAGCTAACATTATAGAAAAACGTGTTTTCGTGAAGAAATCATGACAAACTAACACGAAATGAAGATTTCATTATAACTTGACATTCTGAGTTCATTTCATGAAACCTGCGCTTCCCCTATAAGAGTTCGACCTACCATTATAGGAAAACGTGTTTTCGTGAAGAAATCATGACAAACTAACACAAAATGAAGATTTCATTATAACTTGACATTCTGAGTTCATTTCATGAAACCTGCGCTTCCCTAATAAGAGTTCGACCTACCATTATAGGAAAACGTGTTTTCGTGAAGAAATCATGACAAACTAACACGAAATGAAGATTTCATTATAACTTGACATTCTGAGTTCATTTCATGAAACCTGCGCTTCCCCAATAAGAGTTCGACCTACCATTATAGGAAAACGTGTTTTCGTGAAGAAATCATGACAAACTAACACAAAATGAAGATTTCATTATAACTTGACATTCTGAGTTCATTTCATGAAACCTGCGCTTCACCTATAAGAGTTCGACCTACCATTATAGGAAAACGTGTTTTCGTGAAGAAATCATGACAAACTAACATGAAATGAAGATTTCATTATAACTTGACATTCTGAGTTCATTTCATGAAACCTGCGCTTCCCTAATAAGAGTTCGACCTACCATTATAGGAAAACGTGTTTTCGTGAAGAAATCATGACAAACTAGCACGAAATGAAGATTTCATTATAACTTGACATTCTGAGTTCATTTCATGAAACCTGCGCTTCCCATATAACAGTTCGACCTAACATTATAGAAAAACGTGTTTTCGTGAAGAAATCATGACAAACTAACACGAAATGAAGATTTCATTATAACTTGACATTCTGAGTTCATTTCATGAAACCTGCGCTTCCCCAATAAGAGTTCGACCTACCATTATAGGAAAACGTGTTTTCGTGAAGAAATCATGACAAAGTAACACGAAATGAAGATTTCATTATAACTTGACATTCTGAGTTCATTTCATGAAACCTGCGCTTCCCCTATAAGAGTTCGACCTAACATTATAGAAAAACGTGTTTTCGTGAAGAAATCATGACAAACTAACACGAAATTAAGATTTCATTATAACTTGACATTCTGAGTTCATTTCATGAAACCTGCGCTTCCCTAATAAGAGTTCGACCTACCATTATAGGAAAACGTGTTTTCGTGAAGAAATCATGACAAACTAACACGAAATGAAGATTTCATTATATCTTGACATTCTGAGTTCATTTCATGAAACCTGCACTTCCCCTATAAGAGTTCGACCTAACATTATAGAAAAACGTGTTTTCGTGAAGAAATCATCACAAACTAACACAAAATGAAGATTTCATTATAACTTGACATTCTGAGTTCATTTCATGAAACCTGCGCTTCCCCTATAAGAGTTCGACCTACTGTATTGTTATGATGTCTGCACTCCGTGCTTATTGTCCTTTGGGGGTTGCCGTAGGGACAACGGGAATTGTGGGATGGCGGAAGTGAATGATATGGTATGTTGGAACCGCACGAGCAGCAATAAAGATAAATGGTGGCTCACAAAGCAGATTACGGATATTTATGTATAAGTCTACGGACAGAATATTACATGGTGTCAGAGTAGATCGGACTGCACGCACACTGACAGCGCGAAATGGATTCGTTGGGAGTTCCTGCACCACGGATGGACTGGGATTCAGCCAATCTTCCCGATGCCTGGCGGAGGTTTGTACAACACGTGAAGCTGATGTTTAGTGGCCCACTAAGCGGCAAGCCCGAGGAGACCCAGTGCAGCTATCTTCTTCTGTGGGTGGAAGAAAGAGGCAGAGACATTTATAACACATGGCAGCTATCTGATGAAGAAGCTAAAAAGCTGACCACCTATCTCGATAGGTTTGAACAGTACCTCATGCCGAAAACGAACACCATTTTTGCTAGATACAAGTTTAATGAAAGACTCCAAGGCGAAGGGGAGACATTTGAACACTTTGTGACAGAGTTAAAGTTACTCGTCAAGCAGTGCGGCTATGTTAACAGTGATGAAATGGTCCGTGACAGGATTATCTTTGCAACCAGTTTCCCACAGGTCAGAGAAAAGCTGCTGAACCAAGGGTCAGATTTGACTCTAGAAAAAGCCATAGACATTGCACGCTCCTACGAGATCGCACAGAACCAATTGAAAGCCATGGTCGACCCGCACACGTGCCTGCAGGGAGCTGCGCCTGTGCATGCGATATCCGCAAAGCGCCAGAGCGTGCAGCGAACACAAAGGTGGACACCTCATCATAATAAAATAGGACAGCTGTGCGGAAGATGTGCACGAGCACACAGCCGGAAGGAGCAGTGCCCTGCAAAAGGGAAGAGGTGTAAAAAGTGCAATAAAATGAACCACTTTGCCAAAGCATGCCGTTCAGAAGCACCATATCAACCCAACCCAGTGTATTCTATTAACCCTGACACTCCAAGCGATGAAGCGGAGCTATTCATAGACTCCATAACAAAGTGCAATGAAGGGGAAGCCGATGAACAGGCTTACGCTGACGTGGAAGTAGGCCCACTGCGTCACACTGTGAGTTTTAAGCTTGACACAGGAGCCACTGCTAACGTCATCCCTGCCCGATTATTCGGGAAGTGTTTCACGCAAGTCAGCTTGGCACCACCCAAACGCACACTATCTGGCTATGGTGGAGAAAAACTCAACATCAAAGGCACCTGCCAGTTGCAGTGCAAGTGGAAGGACATTTACAAGATGCTGACCTTTGACATAGTAGAAACTGCAGCGCCCCCCATCTTAGGGTTGAGAGCATGCCTGGATCTAAACCTAGTCAAGCTGGTCATGTCAGTACAGAGCACAAGCATCATGGAGGAGTTTGCAGACGTGTTTCAAGGCATAGGGAAATTCCCTGGAGAATACGACTTACACATTGACCCAGACGCCACGCCCGTCGTATGCCCCCCACGGAGAATCCCTTTCGCACTGCGGGAACGACTGAAACGGGAGTTGGATGACATGGAGAAAAGCCGCATAATCGTCAAAGTAAAAGAACCCACAGAATGGGTAAACGGACTGGTGGTCGCAGAGAAACGTAATGGAAAACTCAGAGTGTGCCTTGACCCTCGCGATTTAAACAAAGCCATCAAAAGACCCCATTACCCTCTTCCAACATTGGATGACATCACACCAAAGCTGACAGGAGCACGGTACTTCAGTGTCATGGATGCTCGCTCTGGCTATTGGGCCATCCAATTAACCACCAGATCATCACTCCTCACCACATTCAACACAACCTTTGGCAGGTACCGTTTCCTGCGCCTTCCCTTTGGGATAATATCAGCACAAGACATTTTCCAAAGGAAAATCGACGAGACGTACGAAGGACTCAACGGAGTAGCAGCCATCGTGGACGACATCCTCGTGTTTGGCAGGACAAAGGAGGAACACGACGAGAACCTCCGTGCCATGCTTGAGCGCACAAGGGAGCGAGGAGTGCGTCTCAATCTAGAGAAATGTGTCATAGGCGCCACAGAAGTGAGTTATTTCGGACACAAACTCACCCAGGAGGGCATCCAGCCAGACCCAAAGAAAATACAGGCCATAAAGGACATGCCACCTCCGGAGAATAAGAATGAGCTCGAGACAATTCTTGGAATGGCGAACTACCTGTCCAGATTTGCACCGACCCGGGAAAGATATACCTGTGGCTGACACACTGTCCAGGAAACCATTGCTTGACCAAGACAGCACGCTGAGTGAAGGCATGGAGGACCAGGTCCACTCCGTGATGAACAGCCTCCCAGTAAGTGACAAAAAGCTCTCAGAGATACAGGCTGCAACAGGATGCGACCCGCAGCTCACCCTGTTGGAGAAAACCGTGCATGATGGCTGGCCTGAGGATAGAAAGAAATGCCCCAGGACCCTCTTGGACTTCTGGAATTTTAGGGATGAAATTTCACACTTCCACGGCATCATCTTCAAAGGTGACAAAATCATAGTGCCAACAGCCTTAAGAAGCAATATGCTAGAGAGAATCCACACTGGGCACATGGGGATTGAGAGGAGTAAGCAGAGAGCAAGGGACGCCCTCTTCTGGCCAGGCATGGGCAAGGACATAGCTGCTACGGTGGAAAACTGTTCCATATGTCAGGAGAGGCGTGCAGCAAATCCCAAAGAACCTCTCATTCCACACCAGATTCCCGAGAGACCATGGCAGGCCGTGGCTTCAGATCTCTTCACATGGCGTGGACGAGACTACTTAGTAGTTGTGGACTACTATAGCCGCTACTTTGAGGTTGAAAGACTATTCTCTACCACTGCAGGGTCTGTCATCAAAAAGCTAAAGGCTATGTTTGCCAGACACGGTATACCAGAGAAGCTTATCTCAGATAACGGCCCACAGTATAGCTCTCGAGATTTCAAGGATTTTGCAGTCACATGGGACTTCGTCCACACGACCTCAAGTCCTTTGTACCCACAAAGCAACGGCCTTGCCGAAAGAACAGTCAAAACGGCCAAATCAGTTTTGGAAAAAGCTCATGCTCAGGGAGCAGATCCCTACCTGTCTCTATTGGAGCAAAGAAACACGCCAGTCGACGGCTTCAGGTCACCCGCGCAGCTCCTCATGAGTCGACGGCTGCGCTCAGTGATTCCCATCACCGGGCACCAGCTGGTACCTCGCATCATAAGCCAGACGGTCGTGCAAAAAACACGGATGGAAAGACAAGAGAATCAGAGGCGGTACTATAATCGCAGCGCCGCATCACTACCGAGGCTGCAGCAGGGGGACCACATTCGCTTTCAGCATGAGTCCGGAAGCTGGAAACCGGCTGTTATCATCCGACCTGCAGAGACTCCCCGCTCTTTTGTGATCCGCACTGGCGAGGGACAGATTATACGGCGTAACCGACGGCACCTGAGAGGCGACAAGGCGTCACCGACACCCTCAACACCAACATCCGATCCGGTAATCCAGCTAGATCGTGCAGCTCAACAAGAAGCAGAGCCCCTGTTGTCATCTGGAGACACCAAAACACCAGGCATGGACACTAGCCTTGCATTGACTACCAGATCAGGGCGAGTAGTCAAACCAAGGGTCATCCTTGACCTGTGATTGTAAAGGGTGTAGGCGGATCGCTGCCCTAAAGAAAATAAGCATGTCAAATGTTGCTGTACTGATGAGTGCATACCCTGTTACATTGTTGATGAGTTGAATGCCGCGTTGGTTTTACACATGACAGTGTTGGTAAACTGTTCCGTATATGCATGTCCAGGATGTTCTACGTTGAAATGCATATCAGCTATGTTACTGGCAGACATTTAAAAAAAAAAAGGGAGATGTATTGTTATGATGTCTGCACTCCGTGCTTATTGTCCTTTGGGGGTTGCCGTAGGGACAACGGGAATTGTGGGATGGCGGAAGTGAATGATATGGTATGTTGGAACCGCACGAGCAGCAATAAAGATAAATGGTGGCTCACAAAGCAGATTACGGATATTTATGTATAAGTCTACGGACAGAATATTACACCTACCATTATAGGAAAACGTGTTTTCGTGAAGAAATCATGACAAACTAACACAAAATGAAGATTTCATTATAACTTGATATACTGAGTTCATTTCATGAAACCTGCGCTTCCCCAATAAGAGTTCGACCTACCATTATAGGAAAACGTGTTTTCGTGAAGAAATCATGACAAACTAACACAAAATGAAGATTTCATTATAACTTGACATTCTGAGTTCATTTCATGAAACCTGCGCTTCCCTTATAAGAGTTCGAGCTAACATTATAGAAAAACGTGTTCTCGTGAAGAAATCATGACAAACTAACACGAAATGAAGATTTCATTATAACTTGACATTCTGAGTTCATTTCATGAAACCTGCGCTTCCCCTATAAGAGTTCGACCTACCATTATAGGAAAACGTGTTTTCGTGAAGAAATCATGACAAACTAACACAAAATGAAGATTTCATTATAACTTGACATTCTGAGTTCATTTCATGAAACCTGCGCTTCCCTAATAAGAGTTCGACCTACCATTATAGGAAAACGTGTTTTCGTGAAGAAATCATGACAAACTAACACGAAATGAAGATTTCATTATAACTTGACATTCTGAGTTCATTTCATGAAACCTGCGCTTCCCCAATAAGAGTTCGACCTACCATTATAGGAAAACGTGTTTTCGTGAAGAAATCATGACAAACTAACACAAAATGAAGATTTCATTATAACTTGACATTCTGAGTTCATTTCATGAAACCTGCGCTTCACCTATAAGAGTTCGACCTACCATTATAGGAAAACGTGTTTTCGTGAAGAAATCATGACAAACTAACATGAAATGAAGATTTCATTATAACTTGACATTCTGAGTTCATTTCATGAAACCTGCGCTTCCCTAATAAGAGTTCGACCTACCATTATAGGAAAACGTGTTTTCGTGAAGAAATCATGACAAACTAACACGAAATGAAGATTTCATTATATCTTGACATTCTGAGTTCATTTCATGAAACCTGCTCTTCCCCTATAAGAGTTCGACCTAACATTATAGAAAAACGTGTTTTCGTGAAGAAATCATCACAAACTAACACAAAATGAAGATTTCATTATAACTTGACATTCTGAGTTCATTTCATGAAACCTGCGCTTCCCCTATAAGAGTTCGACCTACCATTATAGGAAAACGTGTTTTCGTGAAGAAATCATGACAAACTAACACAAAATGAAGATTTCATTATAACTTGACATTCTGAGTTCATTTCATGAAACCTGCGCTTCCCCTATAAGAGTTCGACCTACCATTATAGGAAAACGTGTTTTCGTGAAGAAATCATGACAAACTAGCACGAAATGAAGATTTCATTATAACTTGACATTCTGAGTTCATTTCATGAAACCTGCGCTTCCCTAATAAGAGTTCGACCTAACATTATAGAAAAACGTGTTTTCGTGAAGAAATCATGACAAACTAACACGAAATGAAGATTTCATTATAACTTGACATTCTGAGTTCATTTCATGAAACCTGCGCTTCCCCTATAAGAGTTCGACCTACCATTATAGGAAAACGTGTTTTCGTGAAGAAATCATCACAAACTAACACAAAATGAAGATTTCATTATAACTTGACATTCTGAGTTCATTTCATGAAACCTGCGCTTCCCTAATAAGAGTTCGACCTACCATTATAGGAAAACGTGTTTTCGTGAAGAAATCATGACAAACTAACACGAAATGAAGATTTCATTATAACTTGATATACTGAGTTCATTTCATGAAACCTGCGCTTCCCCAATAAGAGTTTGACCTACCATTATAGGAAAACGTGTTTTCGTGAAGAAATCATGACAAACTAACACAAAATGAAGATTTCATTATAACTTGACATTCTGAGTTCATTTCATGAAACCTGCGCTTCCCTTATAAGAGTTCGAGCTAACATTATAGAAAAACGTGTTTTCGTGAAGAAATCATGACAAACTAACACGAAATGAAGATTTCATTATAACTTGACATTCTGAGTTCATTTCATGAAACCTGTGCTTCCCCTATAAGAGTTCGACCTACCATTATAGGAAAACGTGTTTTCGTGAAGAAATCATGACAAACTAACACAAAATGAAGATTTCATTATAACTTGACATTCTGAGTTCATTTCATGAAACCTGCGCTTCCCCAATAAGAGTTCGACCTACCATTATAGGAAAACGTGTTTTCGTGAAGAAATCATGACAAACTAACACAAAATGAAGATTTCATTATAACTTGACATTCTGAGTTCATTTCATGAAACCTGCGCTTCCCCTATAAGAGTTCGACCTACCATTATAGGAAAACGTGTTTTCGTGAAGAAATCATGACAAACTAGCACGAAATGAAGATTTCATTATAACTTGACATTCTGAGTTCATTTCATGAAACCTGCGCTTCCCTAATAAGAGTTCGACCTAACATTATAGAAAAACGTGTTTTCGTGAAGAAATCATGACAAACTAACACGAAATGAAGATTTCATTATAACTTGACATTCTGAGTTCATTTCATGTAACCTGCGCTTCCCCTATAAGAGTTCGACCTACCATTATAGGAAAACGTGTTTTCGTGAAGAAATCATCACAAACTAACACAAAATGAAGATTTCATTATAACTTGACATTCTGAGTTCATTTCATGAAACCTGCGCTTCCCTAATAAGAGTTCGACCTACCATTATAGGAAAACGTGTTTTCGTGAAGAAATCATGACAAACTAACACGAAATGAAGATTTCATTATAACTTGACATTCTGAGTTCATTTCATGAAACCTGCGCTTCCCCAATAAGTGTTCGACCTACCATTATAGGAAAACGTGTTTTCGTGAAGAAATCATGACAAACTAACACAAAATGAAGATTTCATTATAACTTGACATTCTGAGTTCATTTCATGAAACCTGCGCTTCCCCTATAAGAGTTCGACCTAACATTATAGAAAAACGTGTTTTCGTGAAGAAATCATGACAAACTAACACGAAATTAAGATTTCATTATAACTTGACATTCTGAGTTCATTTCATGAAACCTGCGCTTCCCTAATAAGAGTTCGACCTACCATTATAGGAAAACGTGTTTTCGTGAAGAAATCATGACAAACTAACACGAAGTGAAGATTTCATTATATCTTGACATTCTGAGTTCATTTCATGAAACCTGCACTTCCCCTATAAGAGTTCGACCTAACATTATAGAAAAACGTGTTTTCGTGAAGAAATCATCACAAACTAACACAAAATGAAGATTTCATTATAACTTGACATTCTGAGTTCATTTCATGAAACCTGCGCTTCCCCTATAAGAGTTCGACCTACCATTATAGGAAAACGTGTTTTCGTGAAGAAATCATGACAAACTAACACAAAATGAAGATTTCATTATAACTTGATATACTGAGTTCATTTCATGAAACCTGCGCTTCCCCAATAAGAGTTCGACCTACCATTATAGGAAAACGTGTTTTCGTGAAGAAATCATGACAAACTAACACAAAATGAAGATTTCATTATAACTTGACATTCTGAGTTCATTTCATGAAACCTGCGCTTCCCTTATAAGAGTTCGACCTAACATTATAGAAAAACGTGTTTTCGTGAAGAAATCATGACAAACTAACACGAAATGAAGATTTCATTATAACTTGACATTCTGAGTTCATTTCATGAAACCTGTGCTTCCCCTATAAGAGTTCGACCTACCATTATAGGAAAACGTGTTTTCGTGAAGAAATCATGACAAACTAACACAAAATGAAGATTTCATTATAACTTAACATTCTGAGTTCATTTCATGAAACCTGCGCTTCCCTAATAAGAGTTCGACCTACCATTATAGGAAAACGTGTTTTCGTGAAGAAATCATGACAAACTAACACAAAATGAAGATTTCATTATAACTTGACATTCTGAGTTCATTTCATGAAACCTGCGCTTCCCTTATAAGAGTTCGACCTAACATTATAGAAAAACGTGTTTTCGTGAAGAAATCATGACAAACTAACACGAAATGAAGATTTCATTATAACTTGACATTCTGAGTTCATTTCATGAAACCTGTGCTTCCCCTATAAGAGTTCGACCTACCATTATAGGAAAACGTGTTTTCGTGAAGAAATCAAGACAAACTAACACAAAATGAAGATTTCATTATAACTTGACATTCTGAGTTCATTTCATGAAACCTGCGCTTCCCTAATAAGAGTTCGACCTACCATTATAGGAAAACGTGTTTTCGTGAAGAAATCATGACAAACTAACACGAAATGAAGATTTCATTATAACTTGACATTCTGAGTTCATTTCATGAAACCTGCGCTTCCCCAATAAGAGTTCGACCTACCATTATAGGAAAACGTGTTTTCGTGAAGAAATCATGACAAACTAACACGAAATGAAGATTTCATTATAACTTGACATTCTGAGTTCATTTCATGAAACCTGCGCTTCACCTATAAGAGTTCGACCTACCATTATAGGAAAACGTGTTTTCGTGAAGAAATCATGACAAACTAACACGAAATGAAGATTTCATTATAACTTGACATTCTGAGTTCATTTCATGAAACCTGCGCTTCCCTAATAAGAGTTCGACCTACCATTATAGGAAAACGTGTTTTCGTGAAGAAATCATGACAAACTAACACGAAATGAAGATTTCATTATATCTTGACATTCTGAGTTCATTTCATGAAACCTGCTCTTCCCCTATAAGAGTTCGACCTAACATTATAGAAAAACGTGTTTTCGTGAAGAAATCATCACAAACTAACACAAAATGAAGATTTCATTATAACTTGACATTCTGAGTTCATTTCATGAAACCTGCGCTTCCCCTATAAGAGTTCGACCTACCATTATAGGAAAACGTGTTTTCGTGAAGAAATCATCACAAACTAACACAAAATGAAGATTTCATTATAACTTGACATTCTGAGTTCATTTCATGAAACCTGCGCTTCCCCTATAAGAGTTCGACCTACCATTATAGGAAAACGTGTTTTCGTGAAGAAATCATGACAAACTAGCACGAAATGAAGATTTCATTATAACTTGACATTCTGAGTTCATTTCATGAAACCTGCGCTTCCCCTATAAGAGTTCGACCTACCATTATAGGAAAACGTGTTTTCGTGAAGAAATCATGACAAACTAGCACGAAATGAAGATTTCATTATAACTTGACATTCTGAGTTCATTTCATGAAACCTGCGCTTCCCTAATAAGAGTTCGACCTAACATTATAGAAAAACGTGTTTTCGTGAAGAAATCATCACAAACTAACACGAAATGAAGATTTCATTATAACTTGACATTCTGAGTTCATTTCATGAAACCTGCGCTTCCCCTATAAGAGTTCGACCTACCATTATAGGAAAACGTGTTTTCGTGAAGAAATCATCACAAACTAACACAAAATGAAGATTTCATTATAACTTGACATTCTGAGTTCATTTCATGAAACCTGCGCTTCCCCTATAAGAGTTCGACCTACCATTATAGGAAAACGTGTTTTCGTGAAGAAATCATGACAAACTAGCACGAAATGAAGATTTCATTATAACTTGACATTCTGAGTTCATTTCATGAAACCTGCGCTTCCCTAATAAGAGTTCGACCTAACATTATAGAAAAACGTGTTTTCGTGAAGAAATCATCACAAACTAACACGAAATGAAGATTTCATTATAACTTGACATTCTGAGTTCATTTCATGAAACCTGCGCTTCCCCTATAAGAGTTCGACCTACCATTATAGGAAAACGTGTTTTCGTGAAGAAATCATCACAAACTAACACAAAATGAAGATTTCATTATAACTTGACATTCTGAGTTCATTTCATGAAACCTGCGCTTCCCCTATAAGAGTTCGACCTACCATTATAGGAAAACGTGTTTTCGTGAAGAAATCATGACAAACTAGCACGAAATGAAGATTTCATTATAACTTGACATTCTGAGTTCATTTCATGAAACCTGCGCTTCCCTAATAAGAGTTCGACCTAACATTATAGAAAAACATGTTTTCGTGAAGAAATCATCACAAACTAACACGAAATGAAGATTTCATTATAACTTGACATTCTGAGTTCATTTCATGAAACCTGCGCTTCCCCTATAAGAGTTCGACCTACCATTATAGGAAAACGTGTTTTCGTGAAGAAATCATCACAAACTAACACAAAATGAAGATTTCATTATAACTTGACATTCTGAGTTCATTTCATGAAACCTGCGCTTCCCTAATAAGAGTTCGACCTACCATTATAGGAAAACGTGTTTTCGTGAAGAAATCATGACAAACTAACACGAAATGAAGATTTCATTATAACTTGACATTCTGAGTTCATTTCATGAAACCTGCGCTTCCCCAATAAGTGTTCGACCTACCATTATAGGAAAACGTGTTTTCGTGAAGAAATCATGACAAACTAACACAAAATGAAGATTTCATTATAAGTTGACATTCTGAGTTCATTTCATGAAACCTGCGCTTCCCCTATAAGAGTTCGACCTAACATTATAGAAAAACGTGTTTTCGTGAAGAAATCATGACAAACTAACACGAAATTAAGATTTCATTATAACTTGACATTCTGAGTTCATTTCATGAAACCTGCGCTTCCCTAATAAGAGTTCGACCTACCATTATAGGAAAACGTGTTTTCGTGAAGAAATCATGACAAACTAACACGAAGTGAAGATTTCATTATATCTTGACATTCTGAGTTCATTTCATGAAACCTGCACTTCCCCTATAAGAGTTCGACCTAACATTATAGAAAAACGTGTTTTCGTGAAGAAATCATCACAAACTAACACAAAATGAAGATTTCATTATAACTTGACATTCTGAGTTCATTTCATGAAACCTGCGCTTCCCCTATAAGAGTTCGACCTACCATTATAGGAAAACGTGTTTTCGTGAAGAAATCATGACAAACTAACACAAAATGAAGATTTCATTATAACTTGATATACTGAGTTCATTTCATGAAACCTGCGCTTCCCCAATAAGAGTTCGACCTACCATTATAGGAAAACGTGTTTTCGTGAAGAAATCATGACAAACTAACACAAAATGAAGATTTCATTATAACTTGACATTCTGAGTTCATTTCATGAAACCTGCGCTTCCCTTATAAGAGTTCGACCTAACATTATAGAAAAACGTGTTTTCGTGAAGAAATCATGACAAACTAACACGAAATGAAGATTTCATTATAACTTGACATTCTGAGTTCATTTCATGAAACCTGTGCTTCCCCTATAAGAGTTCGACCTACCATTATAGGAAAACGTGTTTTCGTGAAGAAATCATGACAAACTAACACAAAATGAAGATTTCATTATAACTTAACATTCTGAGTTCATTTCATGAAACCTGCGCTTCCCTAATAAGAGTTCGACCTACCATTATAGGAAAACGTGTTTTCGTGAAGAAATCATGACAAACTAACACAAAATGAAGATTTCATTATAACTTGACATTCTGAGTTCATTTCATGAAACCTGCGCTTCCCTTATAAGAGTTCGACCTAACATTATAGAAAAACGTGTTTTCGTGAAGAAATCATCACAAACTAACACAAAATGAAGATTTCATTATAACTTGACATTCTGAGTTCATTTCATGAAACCTGCGCTTCCCCTATAAGAGTTCGACCTACCATTATAGGAAAACGTGTTTTCGTGAAGAAATCATGACAAACTAACACAAAATGAAGATTTCATTATAACTTGATATACTGAGTTCATTTCATGAAACCTGCGCTTCCCCAATAAGAGTTCGACCTACCATTATAGGAAAACGTGTTTTCGTGAAGAAATCATGACAAACTAACACAAAATGAAGATTTCATTATAACTTGACATTCTGAGTTCATTTCATGAAACCTGCGCTTCCCTTATAAGAGTTCGACCTAACATTATAGAAAAACGTGTTTTCGTGAAGAAATCATGACAAACTAACACGAAATGAAGATTTCATTATAACTTGACATTCTGAGTTCATTTCATGAAACCTGTGCTTCCCCTATAAGAGTTCGACCTACCATTATAGGAAAACGTGTTTTCGTGAAGAAATCATGACAAACTAACACAAAATGAAGATTTCATTATAACTTGACATTCTGAGTTCATTTCATGAAACCTGCGCTTCCCTAATAAGAGTTCGACCTACCATTATAGGAAAACGTGTTTTCGTGAAGAAATCATGACAAACTAACACGAAATGAAGATTTCATTATAACTTGACATTCTGAGTTCATTTCATGAAACCTGCGCTTCCCCAATAAGAGTTCGACCTACCATTATGGGAAAACGTGTTTTCGTGAAGAAATCATGACAAACTAACACGAAATGAAGATTTCATTATAACTTGACATTCTGAGTTCATTTCATGAAACCTGCGCTTCACCTATAAGAGTTCGACCTACCATTATAGGAAAACGTGTTTTCGTGAAGAAATCATGACAAACTAACACGAAATGAAGATTTCATTATAACTTGACATTCTGAGTTCATTTCATGAAACCTGCGCTTCCCTAATAAGAGTTCGACCTACCATTATAGGAAAACGTGTTTTCGTGAAGAAATCATGACAAACTAACACGAAATGAAGATTTCATTATAACTTAACATTCTGAGTTCATTTCATGAAACCTGCGCTTCCCTAATAAGAGTTCGACCTACCATTATAGGAAAACGTGTTTTCGTGAAGAAATCATGACAAACTAACACAAAATGAAGATTTCATTATAACTTGACATTCTGAGTTCATTTCATGAAACCTGCGCTTCCCTTATAAGAGTTCGACCTAACATTATAGAAAAACGTGTTTTCGTGAAGAAATCATCACAAACTAACACAAAATGAAGATTTCATTATAACTTGACATTCTGAGTTCATTTCATGAAACCTGCGCTTCCCCTATAAGAGTTCGACCTACCATTATAGGAAAACGTGTTTTCGTGAAGAAATCATGACAAACTAACACAAAATGAAGATTTCATTATAACTTGATATACTGAGTTCATTTCATGAAACCTGCGCTTCCCCAATAAGAGTTCGACCTACCATTATAGGAAAACGTGTTTTCGTGAAGAAATCATGACAAACTAACACAAAATGAAGATTTCATTATAACTTGACATTCTGAGTTCATTTCATGAAACCTGCGCTTCCCTTATAAGAGTTCGACCTAACATTATAGAAAAACGTGTTTTCGTGAAGAAATCATGACAAACTAACACGAAATGAAGATTTCATTATAACTTGACATTCTGAGTTCATTTCATGAAACCTGTGCTTCCCCTATAAGAGTTCGACCTACCATTATAGGAAAACGTGTTTTCGTGAAGAAATCATGACAAACTAACACAAAATGAAGATTTCATTATAACTTGACATTCTGAGTTCATTTCATGAAACCTGCGCTTCCCTAATAAGAGTTCGACCTACCATTATAGGAAAACGTGTTTTCGTGAAGAAATCATGACAAACTAACACGAAGTGAAGATTTCATTATATCTTGACATTCTGAGTTCATTTCATGAAACCTGCACTTCCCCTATAAGAGTTCGACCTAACATTATAGAAAAACGTGTTTTCGTGAAGAAATCATCACAAACTAACACAAAATGAAGATTTCATTATAACTTGACATTCTGAGTTCATTTCATGAAACCTGCGCTTCCCCTATAAGAGTTCGACCTACCATTATAGGAAAACGTGTTTTCGTGAAGAAATCATGACAAACTAACACAAAATGAAGATTTCATTATAACTTGATATACTGAGTTCATTTCATGAAACCTGTGCTTCCCCTATAAGAGTTCGACCTACCATTATAGGAAAACGTGTTTTCGTGAAGAAATCATGACAAACTAACACAAAATGAAGATTTCATTATAACTTAACATTCTGAGTTCATTTCATGAAACCTGCGCTTCCCTAATAAGAGTTCGACCTACCATTATAGGAAAACGTGTTTTCGTGAAGAAATCATGACAAACTAACACAAAATGAAGATTTCATTATAACTTGACATTCTGAGTTCATTTCATGAAACCTGCGCTTCCCTTATAAGAGTTCGACCTAACATTATAGAAAAACGTGTTTTCGTGAAGAAATCATCACAAACTAACACAAAATGAAGATTTCATTATAACTTGACATTCTGAGTTCATTTCATGAAACCTGCGCTTCCCCTATAAGAGTTCGACCTACCATTATAGGAAAACGTGTTTTCGTGAAGAAATCATGACAAACTAACACAAAATGAAGATTTCATTATAACTTGATATACTGAGTTCATTTCATGAAACCTGCGCTTCCCCAATAAGAGTTCGACCTACCATTATAGGAAAACGTGTTTTCGTGAAGAAATCATGACAAACTAACACAAAATGAAGATTTCATTATAACTTGACATTCTGAGTTCATTTCATGAAACCTGCGCTTCCCTTATAAGAGTTCGACCTAACATTATAGAAAAACGTGTTTTCGTGAAGAAATCATGACAAACTAACACGAAATGAAGATTTCATTATAACTTGACATTCTGAGTTCATTTCATGAAACCTGTGCTTCCCCTATAAGAGTTCGACCTACCATTATAGGAAAACGTGTTTTCGTGAAGAAATCATGACAAACTAACACAAAATGAAGATTTCATTATAACTTGACATTCTGAGTTCATTTCATGAAACCTGCGCTTCCCTAATAAGAGTTCGACCTACCATTATAGGAAAACGTGTTTTCGTGAAGAAATCATGACAAACTAACACGAAATGAAGATTTCATTATAACTTGACATTCTGAGTTCATTTCATGAAACCTGCGCTTCCCCAATAAGAGTTCGACCTACCATTATAGGAAAACGTGTTTTCGTGAAGAAATCATGACAAACTAACACGAAATGAAGATTTCATTATAACTTGACATTCTGAGTTCATTTCATGAAACCTGCGCTTCCCTAATAAGAGTTCGACCTACCATTATAGGAAAACGTGTTTTCGTGAAGAAATCATGACAAACTAACACGAAATGAAGATTTCATTATATCTTGACATTCTGAGTTCATTTCATGAAACCTGCTCTTCCCCTATAAGAGTTCGACCTAACATTATAGAAAAACGTGTTTTCGTGAAGAAATCATGACAAACTAACACAAAATGAAGATTTCATTATAACTTAACATTCTGAGTTCATTTCATGAAACCTGCGCTTCCCTAATAAGAGTTCGACCTACCATTATAGGAAAACGTGTTTTCGTGAAGAAATCATGACAAACTAACACAAAATGAAGATTTCATTATAACTTGACATTCTGAGTTCATTTCATGAAACCTGCGCTTCCCTTATAAGAGTTCGACCTAACATTATAGAAAAACGTGTTTTCGTGAAGAAATCATCACAAACTAACACAAAATGAAGATTTCATTATAACTTGACATTCTGAGTTCATTTCATGAAACCTGCGCTTCCCCTATAAGAGTTCGACCTACCATTATAGGAAAACGTGTTTTCGTGAAGAAATCATGACAAACTAACACAAAATGAAGATTTCATTATAACTTGATATACTGAGTTCATTTCATGAAACCTGCGCTTCCCCAATAAGAGTTCGACCTACCATTATAGGAAAACGTGTTTTCGTGAAGAAATCATGACAAACTAACACAAAATGAAGATTTCATTATAACTTGACATTCTGAGTTCATTTCATGAAACCTGCGCTTCCCTTATAAGAGTTCGACCTAACATTATAGAAAAACGTGTTTTCGTGAAGAAATCATGACAAACTAACACGAAATGAAGATTTCATTATAACTTGACATTCTGAGTTCATTTCATGAAACCTGTGCTTCCCCTATAAGAGTTCGACCTACCATTATAGGAAAACGTGTTTTCGTGAAGAAATCATGACAAACTAACACAAAATGAAGATTTCATTATAACTTGACATTCTGAGTTCATTTCATGAAACCTGCGCTTCCCTAATAAGAGTTCGACCTACCATTATAGGAAAACGTGTTTTCGTGAAGAAATCATGACAAACTAACACGAAATGAAGATTTCATTATAACTTGACATTCTGAGTTCATTTCATGAAACCTGCGCTTCCCCAATAAGAGTTCGACCTACCATTATAGGAAAACGTGTTTTCGTGAAGAAATCATGACAAACTAACACGAAATGAAGATTTCATTATAACTTGACATTCTGAGTTCATTTCATGAAACCTGCGCTTCACCTATAAGAGTTCGACCTACCATTATAGGAAAACGTGTTTTCGTGAAGAAATCATGACAAACTAACACGAAATGAAGATTTCATTATAACTTGACATTCTGAGTTCATTTCATGAAACCTGCGCTTCCCCTATAAGAGTTCGACCTACCATTATAGGAAAACGTGTTTTCGTGAAGAAATCATGACAAACTAACACGAAATGAAGATTTCATTATAACTTGACATTCTGAGTTCATTTCATGAAACCTGCGCTTCCCCTATAAGAGTTCGACCTAACATTATAGAAAAACGTGTTTTCGTGAAGAAATCATGACAAACTAACACAAAATGAAGATTTCATTATAACTTAACATTCTGAGTTCATTTCATGAAACCTGCGCTTCCCTAATAAGAGTTCGACCTACCATTATAGGAAAACGTGTTTTCGTGAAGAAATCATGACAAACTAACACAAAATGAAGATTTCATTATAACTTGACATTCTGAGTTCATTTCATGAAACCTGCGCTTCCCTTATAAGAGTTCGACCTAACATTATAGAAAAACGTGTTTTCGTGAAGAAATCATCACAAACTAACACAAAATGAAGATTTCATTATAACTTGACATTCTGAGTTCATTTCATGAAACCTGCGCTTCCCCTATAAGAGTTCGACCTACCATTATAGGAAAACGTGTTTTCGTGAAGAAATCATGACAAACTAACACAAAATGAAGATTTCATTATAACTTGATATACTGAGTTCATTTCATGAAACCTGCGCTTCCCCAATAAGAGTTCGACCTACCATTATAGGAAAACGTGTTTTCGTGAAGAAATCATGACAAACTAACACAAAATGAAGATTTCATTATAACTTGACATTCTGAGTTCATTTCATGAAACCTGCGCTTCCCTTATAAGAGTTCGACCTAACATTATAGAAAAACGTGTTTTCGTGAAGAAATCATGACAAACTAACACGAAATGAAGATTTCATTATAACTTGACATTCTGAGTTCATTTCATGAAACCTGTGCTTCCCCTATAAGAGTTCGACCTACCATTATAGGAAAACGTGTTTTCGTGAAGAAATCATGACAAACTAACACAAAATGAAGATTTCATTATAACTTGACATTCTGAGTTCATTTCATGAAACCTGCGCTTCCCTAATAAGAGTTCGACCTACCATTATAGGAAAACGTGTTTTCGTGAAGAAATCATGACAAACTAACACGAAATGAAGATTTCATTATAACTTGACATTCTGAGTTCATTTCATGAAACCTGCGCTTCACCTATAAGAGTTCGACCTACCATTATAGGAAAACGTGTTTTCGTGAAGAAATCATGACAAACTAACACGAAATGAAGATTTCATTATAACTTGACATTCTGAGTTCATTTCATGAAACCTGCGCTTCCCTAATAAGAGTTCGACCTACCATTATAGGAAAACGTGTTTTCGTGAAGAAATCATGACAAACTAACACGAAATGAAGATTTCATTATATCTTGACATTCTGAGTTCATTTCATGAAACCTGCTCTTCCCCTATAAGAGTTCGACCTAACATTATAGAAAAACGTGTTTTCGTGAAGAAATCATCACAAACTAACACAAAATGAAGATTTCATTATAACTTGACATTCTGAGTTCATTTCATGAAACCTGCGCTTCCCCTATAAGAGTTCGACCTACCATTATAGGAAAACGTGTTTTCGTGAAGAAATCATCACAAACTAACACAAAATGAAGATTTCATTATAACTTGACATTCTGAGTTCATTTCATGAAACCTGCGCTTCCCCTATAAGAGTTCGACCTACCATTATAGGAAAACGTGTTTTCGTGAAGAAATCATGACAAACTAGCACGAAATGAAGATTTCATTATAACTTGACATTCTGAGTTCATTTCATGAAACCTGCGCTTCCCCTATAAGAGTTCGACCTACCATTATAGGAAAACGTGTTTTCGTGAAGAAATCATGACAAACTAGCACGAAATGAAGATTTCATTATAACTTGACATTCTGAGTTCATTTCATGAAACCTGCGCTTCCCTAATAAGAGTTCGACCTAACATTATAGAAAAACGTGTTTTCGTGAAGAAATCATCACAAACTAACACGAAATGAAGATTTCATTATAACTTGACATTCTGAGTTCATTTCATGAAACCTGCGCTTCCCCTATAAGAGTTCGACCTACCATTATAGGAAAACGTGTTTTCGTGAAGAAATCATCACAAACTAACACAAAATGAAGATTTCATTATAACTTGACATTCTGAGTTCATTTCATGAATCCTGCGCTTCCCCTATAAGAGTTCGACCTACCATTATAGGAAAACGTGTTTTCGTGAAGAAATCATGACAAACTAGCACGAAATGAAGATTTCATTATAACTTGACATTCTGAGTTCATTTCATGAAACCTGCGCTTCCCCTATAAGAGTTCGACCTACCATTATAGGAAAACGTGTTTTCGTGAAGAAATCATCACAAACTAACACAAAATGAAGAATTCATTATAACTTGACATTCTGAGTTCATTTCATGAAACCTGCGCTTCCCTAATAGGAGTTCGGCCTACCATTATAGGAAAACGTGTTTTCGTGAAGAAATCATGACAAACTAACACGAAATGAAGATTTCATTATAACTTGACATTCTGAGTTCATTTCATGAAACCTGCGCTTCCCCAATAAGTGTTCGACCTACCATTATAGGAAAACGTGTTTTCGTGAAGAAATCATGACAAACTAACACAAAATGAAGATTTCATTATAAGTTGACATTCTGAGTTCATTTCATGAAACCTGCGCTTCCCCTATAAGAGTTCGACCTAACATTATAGAAAAACGTGTTTTCGTGAAGAAATCATGACAAACTAACACGAAATTAAGATTTCATTATAACTTGACATTCTGAGTTCATTTCATGAAACCTGCGCTTCCCTAATAAGAGTTCGACCTACCATTATAGGAAAACGTGTTTTCGTGAAGAAATCATGACAAACTAACACGAAGTGAAGATTTCATTATATCTTGACATTCTGAGTTCATTTCATGAAACCTGCACTTCCCCTATAAGAGTTCGACCTAACATTATAGAAAAACGTGTTTTCGTGAAGAAATCATCACAAACTAACACAAAATGAAGATTTCATTATAACTTGACATTCTGAGTTCATTTCATGAAACCTGCGCTTCCCCTATAAGAGTTCGACCTACCATTATAGGAAAACGTGTTTTCGTGAAGAAATCATGACAAACTAACACAAAATGAAGATTTCATTATAACTTGATATACTGAGTTCATTTCATGAAACCTGCGCTTCCCCAATAAGAGTTCGACCTACCATTATAGGAAAACGTGTTTTCGTGAAGAAATCATGACAAACTAACACAAAATGAAGATTTCATTATAACTTGACATTCTGAGTTCATTTCATGAAACCTGCGCTTCCCTTATAAGAGTTCGACCTAACATTATAGAAAAACGTGTTTTCGTGAAGAAATCATGACAAACTAACACGAAATGAAGATTTCATTATAACTTGACATTCTGAGTTCATTTCATGAAACCTGTGCTTCCCCTATAAGAGTTCGACCTACCATTATAGGAAAACGTGTTTTCGTGAAGAAATCATGACAAACTAACACAAAATGAAGATTTCATTATAACTTGACATTCTGAGTTCATTTCATGAAACCTGCGCTTCCCTAATAAGAGTTCGACCTACCATTATAGGAAAACGTGTTTTCGTGAAGAAATCATGACAAACTAACACGAAATGAAGATTTCATTATAACTTGACATTCTGAGTTCATTTCATGAAACCTGCGCTTCCCCAATAAGAGTTCGACCTACCATTATAGGAAAACGTGTTTTCGTGAAGAAATCATGACAAACTAACACGAAATGAAGATTTCATTATAACTTGACATTCTGAGTTCATTTCATGAAACCTGCGCTTCACCTATAAGAGTTCGACCTACCATTATAGGAAAACGTGTTGTCGTGAAGAAATCATGACAAACTAACACGAAATGAAGATTTCATTATAACTTGACATTCTGAGTTCATTTCATGAAACCTGCGCTTCCCCTATAAGAGTTCGACCTACCATTATAGGAAAACGTGTTTTCGTGAAGAAATCATGACAAACTAACACGAAATGAAGATTTCATTATAACTTGACATTCTGAGTTCATTTCATGAAACCTGCTCTTCCCCTATAAGAGTTCGACCTAACATTATAGAAAAACGTGTTTTCGTGAAGAAATCATGACAAACTAACACAAAATGAAGATTTCATTATAACTTAACATTCTGAGTTCATTTCATGAAACCTGCGCTTCCCTAATAAGAGTTCGACCTACCATTATAGGAAAACGTGTTTTCGTGAAGAAATCATGACAAACTAACACAAAATGAAGATTTCATTATAACTTGACATTCTGAGTTCATTTCATGAAACCTGCGCTTCCCTTATAAGAGTTCGACCTAACATTATAGAAAAACGTGTTTTCGTGAAGAAATCATCACAAACTAACACAAAATGAAGATTTCATTATAACTTGACATTCTGAGTTCATTTCATGAAACCTGCGCTTCCCCTATAAGAGTTCGACCTACCATTATAGGAAAACGTGTTTTCGTGAAGAAATCATGACAAACTAACACAAAATGAAGATTTCATTATAACTTGATATACTGAGTTCATTTCATGAAACCTGCGCTTCCCCAATAAGAGTTCGACCTACCATTATAGGAAAACGTGTTTTCGTGAAGAAATCATGACAAACTAACACAAAATGAAGATTTCATTATAACTTGACATTCTGAGTTCATTTCATGAAACCTGCGCTTCCCTTATAAGAGTTCGACCTAACATTATAGAAAAACGTGTTTTCGTGAAGAAATCATGACAAACTAACACGAAATGAAGATTTCATTATAACTTGACATTCTGAGTTCATTTCATGAAACCTGTGCTTCCCCTATAAGAGTTCGACCTACCATTATAGGAAAACGTGTTTTCGTGAAGAAATCATGACAAACTAACACGAAATGAAGATTTCATTATAACTTGACATTCTGAGTTCATTTCATGAAACCTGCGCTTCCCTAATAAGAGTTCGACCTACCATTATAGGAAAACGTGTTTTCGTGAAGAAATCATGACAAACTAACACGAAATGAAGATTTCATTATAACTTGACATTCTGAGTTCATTTCATGAAACCTGCGCTTCCCCAATAAGAGTTCGACCTACCATTATAGGAAAACGTGTTTTCGTGAAGAAATCATGACAAACTAACACGAAATGAAGATTTCATTATAACTTGACATTCTGAGTTCATTTCATGAAACCTGCGCTTCACCTATAAGAGTTCGACCTACCATTATAGGAAAACGTGTTTTCGTGAAGAAATCATGACAAACTAACACGAAATGAAGATTTCATTATAACTTGACATTCTGAGTTCATTTCATGAAACCTGCGCTTCCCTAATAAGAGTTCGACCTACCATTATAGGAAAACGTGTTTTCGTGAAGAAATCATGACAAACTAACACGAAATGAAGATTTCATTATATCTTGACATTCTGAGTTCATTTCATGAAACCTGCTCTTCCCCTATAAGAGTTCGACCTAACATTATAGAAAAACGTGTTTTCGTGAAGAAATCATCACAAACTAACACAAAATGAAGATTTCATTATAACTTGACATTCTGAGTTCATTTCATGAAACCTGCGCTTCCCCTATAAGAGTTCGACCTACCATTATAGGAAAACGTGTTTTCGTGAAGAAATCATCACAAACTAACACAAAATGAAGATTTCATTATAACTTGACATTCTGAGTTCATTTCATGAAACCTGCGCTTCCCCTATAAGAGTTCGACCTACCATTATAGGAAAACGTGTTTTCGTGAAGAAATCATGACAAACTAGCACGAAATGAAGATTTCATTATAACTTGACATTCTGAGTTCATTTCATGAAACCTGCGCTTCCCCTATAAGAGTTCGACCTACCATTATAGGAAAACGTGTTTTCGTGAAGAAATCATGACAAACTAGCACGAAATGAAGATTTCATTATAACTTGACATTCTGAGTTCATTTCATGAAACCTGCGCTTCCCTAATAAGAGTTCGACCTAACATTATAGAAAAACGTGTTTTCGTGAAGAAATCATCACAAACTAACACGAAATGAAGATTTCATTATAACTTGACATTCTGAGTTCATTTCATGAAACCTGCGCTTCCCCTATAAGAGTTCGACCTACCATTATAGGAAAACGTGTTTTCGTGAAGAAATCATCACAAACTAACACAAAATGAAGATTTCATTATAACTTGACATTCTGAGTTCATTTCATGAATCCTGCGCTTCCCCTATAAGAGTTCGACCTACCATTATAGGAAAACGTGTTTTCGTGAAGAAATCATGACAAACTAGCACGAAATGAAGATTTCATTATAACTTGACATTCTGAGTTCATTTCATGAAACCTGCGCTTCCCTAATAAGAGTTCGACCTAACATTATAGAAAAACATGTTTTCGTGAAGAAATCATCACAAACTAACACGAAATGAAGATTTCATTATAACTTGACATTCTGAGTTCATTTCATGAAACCTGCGCTTCCCCTATAAGAGTTCGACCTACCATTATAGGAAAACGTGTTTTCGTGAAGAAATCATCACAAACTAACACAAAATGAAGATTTCATTATAACTTGACATTCTGAGTTCATTTCATGAAACCTGCGCTTCCCTAATAAGAGTTCGACCTACCATTATAGGAAAACGTGTTTTCGTGAAGAAATCATGACAAACTAACACGAAATGAAGATTTCATTATAACTTGACATTCTGAGTTCATTTCATGAAACCTGCGCTTCCCCTATAAGAGTTCGACCTACCATTATAGAAAAACGTGTTTTCGTGAAGAAATCATGACAAACTAACACAAAATGAAGATTTCATTATAACTTGACATTCTGAGTTCATTTCATGAAACCTGCGCTTCCCTAATAAGAGTTCGACCTACCATTATAGGAAAACGTGTTTTCGTGAAGAAATCATGACAAACTAACACGAAGTGAAGATTTCATTATATCTTGACATTCTGAGTTCATTTCATGAAACCTGCACTTCCCCTATAAGAGTTCGACCTAACATTATAGAAAAACGTGTTTTCGTGAAGAAATCATCACAAACTAACACAAAATGAAGATTTCATTATAACTTGACATTCTGAGTTCATTTCATGAAACCTGCGCTTCCCCTATAAGAGTTCGACCTACCATTATAGGAAAACGTGTTTTCGTGAAGAAATCATGACAAACTAACACAAAATGAAGATTTCATTATAACTTGATATACTGAGTTCATTTCATGAAACCTGCGCTTCCCCAATAAGAGTTCGACCTACCATTATAGAAAAACGTGTTTTCGTGAAGAAATCATGACAAACTAACACAAAATGAAGATTTCATTATAACTTGACATTCTGAGTTCATTTCATGAAACCTGCGCTTCCCTTATAAGAGTTCGACCTAACATTATAGAAAAACGTGTTTTCGTGAAGAAATCATGACAAACTAACACGAAATGAAGATTTCATTATAACTTGACATTCTGAGTTCATTTCATGAAACCTGTGCTTCCCCTATAAGAGTTCGACCTACCATTATAGGAAAACGTGTTTTCGTGAAGAAATCATGACAAACTAACACAAAATGAAGATTTCATTATAACTTAACATTCTGAGTTCATTTCATGAAACCTGCGCTTCCCTAATAAGAGTTCGACCTACCATTATAGGAAAACGTGTTTTCGTGAAGAAATCATGACAAACTAACACAAAATGAAGATTTCATTATAACTTGACATTCTGAGTTCATTTCATGAAACCTGCGCTTCCCTTATAAGAGTTCGACCTAACATTATAGAAAAACGTGTTTTCGTGAAGAAATCATCACAAACTAACACAAAATGAAGATTTCATTATAACTTGACATTCTGAGTTCATTTCATGAAACCTGCGCTTCCCCTATAAGAGTTCGACCTACCATTATAGGAAAACGTGTTTTCGTGAAGAAATCATGACAAACTAACACAAAATGAAGATTTCATTATAACTTGATATACTGAGTTCATTTCATGAAACCTGCGCTTCCCCAATAAGAGTTCGACCTACCATTATAGGAAAACGTGTTTTCGTGAAGAAATCATGACAAACTAACACAAAATGAAGATTTCATTATAACTTGACATTCTGAGTTCATTTCATGAAACCTGCGCTTCCCTTATAAGAGTTCGACCTAACATTATAGAAAAACGTGTTTTCGTGAAGAAATCATGACAAACTAACACGAAATGAAGATTTCATTATAACTTGACATTCTGAGTTCATTTCATGAAACCTGTGCTTCCCCTATAAGAGTTCGACCTACCATTATAGGAAAACGTGTTTTCGTGAAGAAATCATGACAAACTAACACAAAATGAAGATTTCATTATAACTTGATATACTGAGTTCATTTCATGAAACCTGCGCTTCCCCAATAAGAGTTCGACCTACCATTATAGGAAAACGTGTTTTCGTGAAGAAATCATGACAAACTAACACAAAATGAAGATTTCATTATAACTTGACATTCTGAGTTCATTTCATGAAACCTGCGCTTCCCTTATAAGAGTTCGACCTAACATTATAGAAAAACGTGTTTTCGTGAAGAAATCATGACAAACTAACACGAAATGAAGATTTCATTATAACTTGACATTCTGAGTTCATTTCATGAAACCTGTGCTTCCCCTATAAGAGTTCGACCTACCATTATAGGAAAACGTGTTTTCGTGAAGAAATCATGACAAACTAACACAAAATGAAGATTTCATTATAACTTAACATTCTGAGTTCATTTCATGAAACCTGCGCTTCCCTAATAAGAGTTCGACCTACCATTATAGGAAAACGTGTTTTCGTGAAGAAATCATGACAAACTAACACAAAATGAAGATTTCATTATAACTTGACATTCTGAGTTCATTTCATGAAACCTGCGCTTCCCTTATAAGAGTTCGACCTAACATTATAGAAAAACGTGTTTTCGTGAAGAAATCATGACAAACTTACACGAAATGAAGATTTCATTATAACTTGACATTCTGAGTTCATTTCATGAAACCTGTGCTTCCCCTATAAGAGTTCGACCTACCATTATAGGAAAACGTGTTTTCGTGAAGAAATCATGACAAACTAACACAAAATGAAGATTTCATTATAACTTGACATTCTGAGTTCATTTCATGAAACCTGCGCTTCCCTAATAAGAGTTCGACCTACCATTATAGGAAAACGTGTTTTCGTGAAGAAATCATGACAAACTAACACGAAATGAAGATTTCATTATAACTTGACATTCTGAGTTCATTTCATGAAACCTGCACTTCCCCAATAAGAGTTCGACCTACCATTATAGGAAAACGTGTTTTCGTGAAGAAATCATGACAAACTAACACAAAATGAAGATTTCATTATAACTTGACATTCTGAGTTCATTTCATGAAACCTGCGCTTCACCTATAAGAGTTCGACCTACCATTATAGGAAAACGTGTTTTCGTGAAGAAATCATGACAAACTAACACGAAATGAAGATTTCATTATAACTTGACATTCTGAGTTCATTTCATGAAACCTGCGCTTCCCTAATAAGAGTTCGACCTACCATTATAGGAAAACGTGTTTTCGTGAAGAAATCATGACAAACTAACACGAAATGAAGATTTCATTATATCTTGACATTCTGAGTTAATTTCATGAAACCTGCTCTTCCCCTATAAGAGTTCGACCTAACATTATAGAAAAACGTGTTTTCGTGAAGAAATCATCACAAACTAACACAAAATGAAGATTTCATTATAACTTGACATTCTGAGTTCATTTCATGAAACCTGCGCTTCCCCTATAAGAGTTCGACCTACCATTATAGGAAAACGTGTTTTCGTGAAGAAATCATCACAAACTAACACAAAATGAAGATTTCATTATAACTTGACATTCTGAGTTCATTTCATGAAACCTGCGCTTCCCCTATAAGAGTTCGACCTACCATTATAGGAAAACGTGTTTTCGTGAAGAAATCATGACAAACTAGCACGAAATGAAGATTTCATTATAACTTGACATTCTGAGTTCATTTCATGAAACCTGCGCTTCCCTTATAAGAGTTCGACCTAACATTATAGGAAAACGTGTTTTCGTGAAGAAATCATCACAAACTAACACAAAATGAAGATTTCATTATAACTTGACATTCTGAGTTCATTTCATGAAACCTGCGCTTCCCCAATAAGAGTTCGACCTACCATTATAGGAAAACGTGTTTTCGTGAAGAAATCATGACAAACTAACACGAAATGAAGATTTCATTATAACTTGACATTCTGAGTTCATTTCATGAAACCTGCGCTTCCCCTATAATAGTTCGACCTAACATTATAGGAAAACGTGTTTTCGAGAAGAAATCATGACAAACTACCACGAAATGAAGATTTCATTATAACTTGACATTCTGAGTTCATTTCATGTAACCTGCGCTTCCCCTATAAGAGTTCGACCTACCATTATAGGAAAACGTGTTTTCGTGAAGAAATCATCACAAACTAACACAAAATGACGATTTCATTATAACTTGACATTCTGAGTTCATTTCATGAAACCTGCGCTTCCCCTATAAGAGTTCGACCTACCATTATAGGAAAACGTGTTTTCGTGAAGAAATCATCACAAACTAGCACGAAATGAAGATTTCATTATAACTTGACATTCTGAGTTCATTTCATGAAACCTGCGCTTCCCTTATAAGAGTTCGACCTAACATTATAGAAAAACGTGTTTTCGTGAAGAAATCATGACAAACTAACACGAAATGAAGATTTCATTATAACTTGACATTCTGAGTTCATTTCATGAAACCTGCGCTTCCCCTATAAGAGTTCGACCTACCATTATAGGAAAACGTGTTTTCGTGAAGAAATCATCACAAACTAACACAAAATGAAGATTTCATTATAACTTGACATTCTGAGTTCATTTCATGAAACCTGCGCTTCCCCAATAAGAGTTCGACCTACCATTATAGGAAAACGTGTTTTCGTGAAGAAATCATGACAAACTAACACAAAATGAAGATTTCATTATAACTTGACATTCTGAGTTCATTTCATGAAACCTGCCCTTCACCTATAAGAGTTCGACCTACCATTATAGGAAAACGTGTTTTCGTGAAGAAATCATGACAAACTAACACGAAATGAAGATTTCATTATAACTTGACATTCTGAGTTCATTTCATGAAACCTGCGCTTCCCTAATAAGAGTTCGACCTACCATTATAGGAAAACGTGTTTTCGTGAAGAAATCATGACAAACTAACACAAAATGAAGATTTCATTATAACTTGACATTCTGAGTTCATTTCATGAAAGCTGCGCTTCCCTTATAAGAGTTCGACCTAACATTATAGAAAAACGTGTTTTCGTGAAGAAATCATGACAAACTAACACGAAATGAAGATTTCATTATAACTTGACATTCTGAGTTCATTTCATGAAACCTGCGCTTCCCTAATAAGAGTTCGACCTACCATTATAGGAAAACGTGTTTTCGTGAAGAAATCATGACAAACTAACACGAAATGAAGATTTCATTATAACTTGACATTCTGAGTTCATTTCATGAAACCTGCGCTTCCCCAATAAGAGTTCGACCTACCATTATAGGAAAACGTGTTTTCGTGAAGAAATCATGACAAACTAACACAAAATGAAGATTTCATTATAACTTGACATTCTGAGTTCATTTCATGAAACCTGCGCTTCACCTATAAGAGTTCGACCTACCATTATAGGAAAACGTGTTTTCGTGAAGAAATCATGACAAACTAACACGAAATGAAGATTTCATTATAACTTGACATTCTGAGTTCATTTCATGAAACCTGCGCTTCCCTAATAAGAGTTCGACCTACCATTATAGGAAAACGTGTTTTCGTGAAGAAATCATGACAAACTAACACGAAATGAAGATTTCATTATATCTTGACATTCTGAGTTCATTTCATGAAACCTGCACTTCCCCTATAAGAGTTCGACCTAACATTATAGAAAAACGTGTTTTCGTGAAGAAATCATCACAAACTAACACAAAATGAAGATTTCATTATAACTTGACATTCTGAGTTCATTTCATGAAACCTGCGCTTCCCCTATAAGAGTTCGACCTACCATTATAGGAAAACGTGTTTTCGTGAAGAAATCATGACAAACTAACACAAAATGAAGATTTCATTATAACTTGACATTCTGAGTTCATTTCATGAAACCTGCGCTTCCCCTATAAGAGTTCGACCTACCATTATAGGAAAACGTGTTTTCGTGAAGAAATCATGACAAACTAACACGAAATGAAGATTTCATTATATCTTGACATTCTGAGTTCATTTCATGAAACCTGCTCTTCCCCTATAAGAGTTCGACCTAACATTATAGAAAAACGTGTTTTCGTGAAGAAATCATCACAAACTAACACAAAATGAAGATTTCATTATAACTTGACATTCTGAGTTCATTTCATGAAACCTGGGCTTCCCCTATAAGAGTTCGACCTACCATTATAGGAAAACGTGTTTTCGTGAAGAAATCATCACAAACTAACACAAAATGAAGATTTCATTATAACTTGACATTCTGAGTTCATTTCATGAAACCTGCGCTTCCCTAATAAGAGTTCGACCTACCATTATAGGAAAATGTGTTTTCGTGAAGAAATCATGACAAACTAACACGAAATGAAGATTTCATTATATCTTGACATTCTGAGTTCATTTCATGAAACCTGCTCTTCCCCTATAAGAGTTCGACCTAACATTATAGAAAAACGTGTTTTCGTGAAGAAATCATCACAAACTAACACAAAATGAAGATTTCATTATAACTTGACATTCTGAGTTCATTTCATGAAACCTGCGCTTCCCCTATAAGAGTTCGACCTACCATTATAGGAAAACGTGTTTTCGTGAAGAAATCATCACAAACTAACACAAAATGAAGATTTCATTATAACTTGACATTCTGAGTTCATTTCATGAAACCTGCGCTTCCCTAATAAGAGTTCGACCTACCATTATAGGAAAACGTGTTTTCGTGAAGAAATCATGACAAACTAACACGAAATGAAGATTTCATTATAACTTGACATTCTGAGTTCATTTCATGAAACCTGCGCTTCCCCAATAAGTGTTCGACCTACCATTATAGGAAAACGTGTTTTCGTGAAGAAATCATCACAAACTAACACAAAATGAAGATTTCATTATAACTTGACATTCTGAGTTCATTTCATGAAACCTGCGCTTCCCCTATAAGAGTTCGACCTAACATTATAGAAAAACGTGTTTTCGTGAAGAAATCATGACAAACTAACACGAAATTAAGATTTCATTATAACTTGACATTCTGAGTTCATTTCATGAAACCTGCGCTTCCCTAATAAGAGTTCGACCTACCATTATAGGAAAACGTGTTTTCGTGAAGAAATCATGACAAACTAACACGAAGTGAAGATTTCATTATATCTTGACATTCTGAGTTCATTTCATGAAACCTGCACTTCCCCTATAAGAGTTCGACCTAACATTATAGAAAAACGTGTTTTCGTGAAGAAATCATCACAAACTAACACAAAATGAAGATTTCATTATAACTTGACATTCTGAGTTCATTTCATGAAACCTGCGCTTCCCCTATAAGAGTTCGACCTACCATTATAGGAAAACGTGTTTTCGTGAAGAAATCATGACAAACTAACACAAAATGAAGATTTCATTATAACTTGACATTCTGAGTTCATTTCATGAAACCTGCGCTTCCCTAATAAGAGTTCGACCTACCATTATAGGAAAACGTGTTTTCGTGAAGAAATCATGACAAACTAACACAAAATGAAGATTTCATTATAACTTGACATTCTGAGTTCATTTCATGAAACCTGTGCTTCCCCTATAAGAGTTCGACCTACCATTATAGGAAAACGTGTTTTCGTGAAGAAATCATGACAAACTAACACGAAATGAAGATTTCATTATAACTTGACATTCTGAGTTCATTTCATGAAACCTGCGCTTCCCCTATAAGAGTTCGACCTACCATTATAGGAAAACGTGTTTTCGTGAAGAAATCATGACAAACTAACACGAAATGAAGATTTCATTATAACTTGATATACTGAGTTCATTTCATGAAACCTGCGCTTCCCCAATAAGAGTTCGACCTACCATTATAGGAAAACGTGTTTTCGTGAAGAAATCATGACAAACTAACACGAAATGAAGATTTCATTATAACTTGACATTCTGAGTTCATTTCATGAAACCTGCGCTTCCCCTATAAGAGTTCGACCTACCAATATAGGAAAACGTGTTTTCGTGAAGAAATCATGACAAACTAACACGAAATGAAGATTTCATTATAACTTGACATTCTGAGTTCATTTCATGAAACCTGCGCTTCCCCTATAAGAGTTCGACCTAACATTATAGGAAAACGTGTTTTCGTGAAGAAATCATGACAAACTAACACGAAATGATGATTTCATTATAACTTGACATTCTGAGTTCATTTCATGAAACCTGCGCTTCCCCAATAAGAGTTCGACCTACCATTATAGGAAAACGTGTTTTCGTGAAGAAATCATGACAAACTAACACGAAATGAAGATTTCATTATAACTTGACATTCTGAGTTCATTTCATGAAACCTGCGCTTCCCCTATAAGAGTTCGACCTACCATTATAGGAAAACGTGTTTTCGTGAAGAAATCATCACAAACTAACACAAAATGAAGACTTCATTATAACTTGACATTCTGAGTTCATTTCATGAAACCTGCGCTTCCCTAATAAGAGTTCGACCTACCATTATAGGAAAACGTGTTTTCGTGAAGAAATCATGACAAACTAACACGAAATTAAGATTTCATTATAACTTGACATTCTGAGTTCATTTCATGAAACCTGCGCTTCCCTAATAAGAGTTCGACCTACCATTATAGGAAAACGTGTTTTCGTGAAGAAATCATGACAAACTAACACGAAGTGAAGATTTCATTATATCTTGACATTCTGAGTTCATTTCATGAAACCTGCACTTCCCCTATAAGAGTTCGACCTAACATTATAGAAAAACGTGTTTTCGTGAAGAAATCATCACAACCTAACACAAAATGAAGATTTCATTATAACTTGACATTCTGAGTTCATTTCATGAAACCTGCGCTTCCCCTATAAGAGTTCGACCTACCATTATAGGAAAACGTGTTTTCGTGAAGAAATCATGACAAACTAACACGAAATGAAGATTTCATTATAACTTGACATTCTGAGTTCATTTCATGAAACCTGCGCTTCCCCTATAAGAGTTCGACCTACCATTATAGGAAAACGTGTTTTCGTGAAGAAATCATGACAAACTAACACGAAATGAAGATTTCATTATAACTTGATATACTGAGTTCATTTCATGAAACCTGCGCTTCCCCAATAAGAGTTCGACCTACCATTATAGGAAAACGTGTTTTCGTGAAGAAATCATGACAAACTAACACGAAATGAAGATTTCATTATAACTTGACATTCTGAGTTCATTTCATGAAACCTGCGCTTCCCCTATAAGAGTTCGACCTACCAATATAGGAAAACGTGTTTTCGTGAAGAAATCATGACAAACTAACACGAAATGAAGATTTCATTATAACTTGACATTCTGAGTTCATTTCATGAAACCTGCGCTTCCCCTATAAGAGTTCGACCTAACATTATAGGAAAACGTGTTTTCGTGAAGAAATCATGACAAACTAACACGAAATGATGATTTCATTATAACTTGACATTCTGAGTTCATTTCATGAAACCTGCGCTTCCCCAATAAGAGTTCGACCTACCATTATAGGAAAACGTGTTTTCGTGAAGAAATCATGACAAACTAACACGAAATGAAGATTTCATTATAACTTGATATACTGAGTTCATTTCATGAAACCTGCGCTTCCCCAATAAGAGTTCGACCTACCATTATAGGAAAACGTGTTTTCGTGAAGAAATCATGACAAACTAACACGAAATGAAGATTTCATTATAACTTGACATTCTGAGTTCATTTCATGAAACCTGCGCTTCCCCTATAAGAGTTCGACCTACCAATATAGGAAAACGTGTTTTCGTGAAGAAATCATGACAAACTAACACGAAATGAAGATTTCATTATAACTTGACATTCTGAGTTCATTTCATGAAACCTGCGCTTCCCCTATAAGAGTTCGACCTAACATTATAGGAAAATGTGTTTTCGTGAAGAAATCATGACAAACTAACACGAAATGATGATTTCATTATAACTTGACATTCTGAGTTCATTTCATGAAACCTGCGCTTCCCCAATAAGAGTTCGACCTACCATTATAGGAAAACGTGTTTTCGTGAAGAAATCATGACAAACTAACACAAAATGAAGATTTCATTATAACTTGACATTCTGAGTTCATTTCATGAAACCTGCGCTTCCCCTATAAGAGTTCGACCTAACATTATAGAAAAACGTGTTTTCGTGAAGAAATCATGACAAACTAACACGAAATGAAGATTTCATTATAACTTGACATTCTGAGTTCATTTCATGAAACCTGCGCTTCCCTAATAAGAGTTCGACCTACCATTATAGGAAAACGTGTTTTCGTGAAGAAATCATGACAAACTAACACGAAATGAAGATTTCATTATATCTTGACATTCTGAGTTCATTTCATGAAACCTGCACTTCCCCTATAAGAGTTCGACCTAACATTATAGAAAAACGTGTTTTCGTGAAGAAATCATCACAAACTAACACAAAATGAAGATTTCATTATAACTTGACATTCTGAGTTCATTTCATGAAACCTGCGCTTCCCCTATAAGAGTTCGACCTAACATTATAGGAAAACGTGTTTTCGAGAAGAAATCATGACAAACTACCACGAAATGAAGATTTCATTATAACTTGACATTCTGAGTTCATTTCATGAAACCTGCGCTTCCCCTATAAGAGTTCGACCTACCATTATAGGAAAACGTGTTTTCGTGAAGAAATCATGACAAACTAACACGAAATGAAGATTTCATTATAACTTGATATACTGAGTTCATTTCATGAAACCTGCGCTTCCCCAATAAGAGTTCGACCTACCATTATAGGAAAACGTGTTTTCGTGAAGAAATCATGACAAACTAACACGAAATGAAGATTTCATTATAACTTGACATTCTGAGTTCATTTCATGAAACCTGCGCTTCCCCTATAAGAGTTCGACCTACCAATATAGGAAAACGTGTTTTCGTGAAGAAATCATGACAAACTAACACGAAATGAAGATTTCATTATAACTTGACATTCTGAGTTCATTTCATGAAACCTGCGCTTCCCCTATAAGAGTTCGACCTAACATTATAGGAAAACGTGTTTTCGTGAAGAAATCATGACAAACTAACACGAAATGATGATTTCATTATAACTTGACATTCTGAGTTCATTTCATGAAACCTGCGCTTCCCCAATAAGAGTTCGACCTACCATTATAGGAAAACGTGTTTTCGTGAAGAAATCATGACAAACTAACACAAAATGAAGATTTCATTATAACTTGACATTCTGAGTTCATTTCATGAAACCTGCGCTTCCCCTATAAGAGTTCGACCTAACATTATAGAAAAACGTGTTTTCGTGAAGAAATCATGACAAACTAACACGAAATGAAGATTTCATTATAACTTGACATTCTGAGTTCATTTCATGAAACCTGCGCTTCCCTAATAAGAGTTCGACCTACCATTATAGGAAAACGTGTTTTCGTGAAGAAATCATGACAAACTAACACGAAATGAAGATTTCATTATATCTTGACATTCTGAGTTCATTTCATGAAACCTGCACTTCCCCTATAAGAGTTCGACCTAACATTATAGAAAAACGTGTTTTCGTGAAGAAATCATCACAAACTAACACAAAATGAAGATTTCATTATAACTTGACATTCTGAGTTCATTTCATGAAACCTGCGCTTCCCCTATAAGAGTTCGACCTACCATTATAGGAAAACGTGTTTTCGTGAAGAAATCATGACAAACTAACACGAAATGAAGATTTCATTATAACTTGACATTCTGAGTTCATTTCATGAAACCTGCGCTTCCCCTATAAGAGTTCGACCTACCAATATAGGAAAACGTGTTTTCGTGAAGAAATCATGACAAACTAACACGAAATGAAGATTTCATTATAACTTGACATTCTGTGTTCATTTCATGAAACCTGCGCTTCCCCTATAAGAGTTCGACCTAACATTATAGGAAAACGTGTTTTCGTGAAGAAATCATGACAAACTAACACGAAATGATGATTTCATTATAACTTGACATTCTGAGTTCATTTCATGAAACCTGCGCTTCCCCAATAAGAGTTCGACCTACCATTATAGGAAAACGTGTTTTCGTGAAGAAATCATGACAAACTAACACAAAATGAAGATTTCATTATAACTTGACATTCTGAGTTCATTTCATGAAACCTGCGCTTCCCCTATAAGAGTTCGACCTAACATTATAGAAAAACGTGTTTTCGTGAAGAAATCATGACAAACTAACACGAAATGAAGATTTCATTATAACTTGACATTCTGAGTTCATTTCATGAAACCTGCGCTTCCCTAATAAGAGTTCGACCTACCATTATAGGAAAACGTGTTTTCGTGAAGAAATCATGACAAACTAACACGAAATGAAGATTTCATTATATCTTGACATTCTGAGTTCATTTCATGAAACCTGCACTTCCCCTATAAGAGTTCGACCTAACATTATAGAAAAACGTGTTTTCGTGAAGAAATCATCACAAACTAACACAAAATGAAGATTTCATTATAACTTGACATTCTGAGTTCATTTCATGAAACCTGCGCTTCCCCTATAAGAGTTCGACCTACCATTATAGGAAAACGTGTTTTCGTGAAGAAATCATGACAAACTAACACAAAATGAAGATTTCATTATAACTTGACATTCTGAGTTCATTTCATGAAACCTGCTCTTCCCCTATAAGAGTTCGACCTAACATTATAGAAAAACGTGTTTTCGTGAAGAAATCATCACAAACTAACACAAAATGAAGATTTCATTATAACTTGACATTCTGAGTTCATTTCATGAAACCTGCGCTTCCCCTATAAGAGTTCGACCTACCATTATAGGAAAACGTGTTTTCGTGAAGAAATCATGACAAACTAACACAAAATGAAGATTTCATTATAACTTGACATTCTGAGTTCATTTCATGAAACCTGCGCTTCCCCTATAAGAGTTCGACCTACCATTATAGGAAAACGTGTTTTCGTGAAGAAATCATGACAAACTAGCACGAAATGAAGATTTCATTATAACTTGACATTCTGAGTTCATTTCATGAAACCTGCGCTTCCCTTATAAGAGTTCGACCTAACATTATAGAAAAACGTGTTTTCGTGAAGAAATCATGACAAACTAACACGAAATGAAGATTTCATTATAACTTGACATTCTGAGTTCATTTCATGAAACCTGCGCTTCCCCTATAAGAGTTCGACCTACCATTATAGGAAAACGTGTTTTCGTGAAGAAATCATCACAAACTAACACAAAATGAAGATTTCATTATAACTTGACATTCTGAGTTCATTTCATGAAACCTGTGCTTCCCTAATAAGAGTTCGACCTACCATTATAGGAAAACGTGTTTTCGTGAAGAAATCATGACAAACTAACACGAAATGAAGATTTCATTATAACTTGACATTCTGAGTTCATTTCATGAAACCTGCGCTTCCCCAATAAGTGTTCGACCTACCATTATAGGAAAACGTGTTTTCGTGAAGAAATCATGACAAACTAACACAAAATGAAGATTTCATTATAACTTGACATTCTGAGTTCATTTCATGAAACCTGCGCTTCCCCTATAAGAGTTCGACCTAACATTATAGAAAAACGTGTTTTCGTGAAGAAATCATGACAAACTAACACGAAATTAAGATTTCATTATAACTTGACATTCTGAGTTCATTTCATGAAACCTGCGCTTCCCTAATAAGAGTTCGACCTACTATTATAGGAAAACGTGTTTTCGTGAAGAAATCATGACAAACTAACACGAAGTGAAGATTTCATTATATCTTGACATTCTGAGTTCATTTCATGAAACCTGCACTTCCCCTATAAGAGTTCGACCTAACATTATAGAAAAACGTGTTTTCGTGAAGAAATCATCACAAACTAACACAAAATGAAGATTTCATTATAACTTGACATTCTGAGTTCATTTCATGAAACCTGCGCTTCCCCTATAAGAGTTCGACCTACCATTATAGGAAAACGTGTTTTCGTGAAGAAATCATGACAAACTAACACAAAATGAAGATTTCATTATAACTTGATATACTGAGTTCATTTCATGAAACCTGCGCTTCCCCAATAAGAGTTCGACCTACCATTATAGGAAAACGTGTTTTCGTGAAGAAATCATGACAAACTAACACGAAATGAAGATTTCATTATAACTTGACATTCTGAGTTCATTTCATGAAACCTGCGCTTCCCCTATAAGAGTTCGACCTACCAATATAGGAAAACGTGTTTTCGTGAAGAAATCATGACAAACTAACACGAAATGAAGATTTCATTATAACTTGACATTCTGAGTTCATTTCATGAAACCTGCGCTTCCCCTATAAGAGTTCGACCTAACATTATAGGAAAACGTGTTTTCGTGAAGAAATCATGACAAACTAACACGAAATGATGATTTCATTATAACTTGACATTCTGAGTTCATTTCATGAAACCTGCGCTTCCCCAATAAGAGTTCGACCTACCATTATAGGAAAACGTGTTTTCGTGAAGAAATCATGACAAACTAACACGAAATGAAGATTTCATTATAACTTGATATACTGAGTTCATTTCATGAAACCTGCGCTTCCCCAATAAGAGTTCGACCTACCATTATAGGAAAACGTGTTTTCGTGAAGAAATCATGACAAACTAACACGAAATGAAGATTTCATTATAACTTGACATTCTGAGTTCATTTCATGAAACCTGCGCTTCCCTAATAAGAGTTCGACCTACCATTATAGGAAAACGTGTTTTCGTGAAGAAATCATGACAAACTAACACGAAATGAAGATTTCATTATAACTTGACATTCTGAGTTCATTTCATGAAACCTGCGCTTCCCTTATAAGAGTTCGACCTAACATTATAGAAAAACATGTTTTCGTGAAGAAATCATGACAAACTAACACGAAATGAAGATTTCATTATAACTTGACATTCTGAGTTCATTTCATGAAACCTGTGCTTCCCCTATAAGAGTTCGACCTACCATTATAGGAAAACGTGTTTTCGTGAAGAAATCATGACAAACTAACACGAAATGAAGATTTCATTATAACTTGACATTCTGAGTTCATTTCATGAAACCTGCGCTTCCCCTATAAGAGTTCGACCTACCATTATAGGAAAACGTGTTTTCGTGAAGAAATCATGACAAACTAACACGAAATGAAGATTTCATTATAACTTGATATACTGAGTTCATTTCATGAAACCTGCGCTTCCCCAATAAGAGTTCGACCTACCATTATAGGAAAACGTGTTTTCGTGAAGAAATCATGACAAACTAACACGAAATGAAGATTTCATTATAACTTGACATTCTGAGTTCATTTCATGAAACCTGCGCTTCCCCTATAAGAGTTCGACCTACCAATATAGGAAAACGTGTTTTCGTGAAGAAATCATGACAAACTAACACGAAATGAAGATTTCATTATAACTTGACATTCTGAGTTCATTT
The DNA here is from genome assembly GCF_048594095.1 of Paramormyrops kingsleyae. Lineage (NCBI taxonomy): Eukaryota > Metazoa > Chordata > Actinopteri > Osteoglossiformes > Mormyridae > Paramormyrops > Paramormyrops kingsleyae. Next base: position 38,038,362 of record NC_132802.1, on the reverse strand, counting down.
CATGAAACCTGCGCTTCCCTTATAAGAGTTCGACCTAACATTATAGAAAAACATGTTTTCGTGAAGAAATCATGACAAACTAACACGAAATGAAGATTTCATTATAACTTGACATTCTGAGTTCATTTCATGAAACCTGTGCTTCCCCTATAAGAGTTCGACCTACCATTATAGGAAAACGTGTTTTCGTGAAGAAATCATGACAAACTAACACGAAATGAAGATTTCATTATAACTTGACATTCTGAGTTCATTTCATGAAACCTGCGCTTCCCCTATAAGAGTTCGACCTACCATTATAGGAAAACGTGTTTTCGTGAAGAAATCATGACAAACTAACACGAAATGAAGATTTCATTATAACTTGATATACTGAGTTCATTTCATGAAACCTGCGCTTCCCCAATAAGAGTTCGACCTACCATTATAGGAAAACGTGTTTTCGTGAAGAAATCATGACAAACTAACACGAAATGAAGATTTCATTATAACTTGACATTCTGAGTTCATTTCATGAAACCTGCGCTTCCCCTATAAGAGTTCGACCTACCAATATAGGAAAACGTGTTTTCGTGAAGAAATCATGACAAACTAACACGAAATGAAGATTTCATTATAACTTGACATTCTGAGTTCATTTCATGAAACCTGCGCTTCCCCTATAAGAGTTCGACCTAACATTATAGGAAAACGTGTTTTCGTGAAGAAATCATGACAAACTAGCACGAAATGAAGATTTCATTATAACTTGACATTCTGAGTTCATTTCATGAAACCTGCGCTTCCCTTATAAGAGTTCGACCTAACATTATAGAAAAACGTGTTTTCGTGAAGAAATCATGACAAACTAACACGAAATGAAGATTTCATTATAACTTGACATTCTGAGTTCATTTCATGAAACCTGCGCTTCCCCAATAAGAGTTCGACCTACCATTATAGGAAAACGTGTTTTCGTGAAGAAATCATGACAAACTAACACAAAATGAAGATTTCATTATAACTTGACATTCTGAGTTCATTTCATGAAACCTGCGCTTCCCCTATAAGAGTTCGACCTAACATTATAGAAAAACGTGTTTTCGTGAAGAAATCATGACAAACTAACACAAAATGAAGATTTCATTATAACTTGATATACTGAGTTCATTTCATGAAACCTGCGCTTCCCCAATAAGAGCTCGACCTACCATTATAGGAAAACGTGTTTTCGTGAAGAAATCATGACAAACTAACACGAAATGAAGATTTCATTATAACTTGACATTCTGAGTTCATTTCATGAAACCTGCGCTTCCCTTATAAGAGTTCGACCTAACATTATAGAAAAGCGTGTTTTCGTGAAGAAATCATGACAAACTAACACGAAATGAAGATTTCATTATAACTTGACATTCTGAGTTCATTTCATGAAACCTGCGCTTCCCTAATAAGAGTTCGACCTACCATTATAGGAAAACGTGTTTTCGTGAAGAAATCATGACAAACTAACACGAAATGAAGATTTCATTATAACTTGACATTCTGAGTTCATTTCATGAAACCTGCGCTTCCCTAATAAGAGTTCGACCTACCATTATAGGAAAACGTGTTTTCGTGAAGAAATCATGACAAACTAACACGAAATGAAGATTTCATTATATCTTGACATTCTGAGTTCATTTCATGAAACCAGCTCTTCCCCTATAAGAGTTCGACCTAACATTATAGAAAAACGTGTTTTCGTGAAGAAATCATCACAAACTAACACAAAATGAAGATTTCATTATAACTTGACATTCTGAGTTCATTTCATGAAACCTGCGCTTCCCCTATAAGAGTTCGACCTACCATTATAGGAAAACGTGTTTTCGTGAAGAAATCATCACAAACTAACACAAAATGAAGATTTCATTATAACTTGACATTCTGAGTTCATTTCATGAAACCTGCGCTTCCCTAATAAGAGTTCGACCTACCATTATAGGAAAACGTGTTTTCGTGAAGAAATCATGACAAACTAACACGAAATGAAGATTTCATTATATCTTGACATTCTGAGTTCATTTCATGAAACCTGCTCTTCCCCTATAAGAGTTCGACCTAACATTATAGAAAAACGTGTTTTCGTGAAGAAATCATCACAAACTAACACAAAATGAAGATTTCATTATAACTTGACATTCTGAGTTCATTTCATGAAACCTGCGCTTCCCCTATAAGAGTTCGACCTACCATTATAGGAAAACGTGTTTTCGTGAAGAAATCATGACAAACTAACACGAAATGAAGATTTCATTATAACTTGACATTCTGAGTTCATTTCATGAAACCTGCGCTTCCCTTATAAGAGTTCGACCTAACATTATAGAAAAACGTGTTTTCGTGAAGAAATCATGACAAACTAACACGAAATGAAGATTTCATTATAACTTGACATTCTGAGTTCATTTCATGAAACCTGTGCTTCCCCTATAAGAGTTCGACCTACCATTATAGGAAAACGTGTTTTCGTGAAGAAATCATGACAAACTAACACGAAATGAAGATTTCATTATAACTTGACATTCTGAGTTCATTTCATGAAACCTGCGCTTCCCCTATAAGAGTTCGACCTACCATTATAGGAAAACGTGTTTTCGTGAAGAAATCATCACAAACTAACACAAAATGAAGATTTCATTATAACTTGACATTCTGAGTTCATTTCATGAAACCTGCGCTTCCCTAATAAGAGTTCGACCTACCATTATAGGAAAACGTGTTTTCGTGAAGAAATCATGACAAACTAACACGAAATGAAGATTTCATTATATCTTGACATTCTGAGTTCATTTCATGAAACCTGCTCTTCCCCTATAAGAGTTCGACCTAACATTATAGAAAAACGTGTTTTCGTGAAGAAATCATCACAAACTAACACAAAATGAAGATTTCATTATAACTTGACATTCTGAGTTCATTTCATGAAACCTGCGCTTCCCCTATAAGAGTTCGACCTACCATTATAGGAAAACGTGTTTTCGTGAAGAAATCATGACAAACTAACACGAAATGAAGATTTCATTATAACTTGACATTCTGAGTTCATTTCATGAAACCTGCGCTTCCCTTATAAGAGTTCGACCTAACATTATAGAAAAACGTGTTTTCGTGAAGAAATCATGACAAACTAACACGAAATGAAGATTTCATTATAACTTGACATTCTGAGTTCATTTCATGAAACCTGTGCTTCCCCTATAAGAGTTCGACCTACCATTATAGGAAAACGTGTTTTCGTGAAGAAATCATGACAAACTAACACGAAATGAAGATTTCATTATAACTTGACATTCTGAGTTCATTTCATGAAACCTGCGCTTCCCCTATAAGAGTTCGACCTACCATTATAGGAAAACGTGTTTTCGTGAAGAAATCATGACAAACTAACACGAAATGAAGATTTCATTATAACTTGATATACTGAGTTCATTTCATGAAACCTGCGCTTCCCCAATAAGAGTTCGACCTACCATTATAGGAAAACGTGTTTTCGTGAAGAAATCATGACAAACTAACACGAAATGAAGATTTCATTATAACTTGACATTCTGAGTTCATTTCATGAAACCTGCGCTTCCCCTATAAGAGTTCGACCTACCAATATAGGAAAACGTGTTTTCGTGAAGAAATCATGACAAACTAACACGAAATGAAGATTTCATTATAACTTGACATTCTGAGTTCATTTCATGAAACCTGCGCTTCCCCTATAAGAGTTCGACCTAACATTATAGGAAAACGTGTTTTCGTGAAGAAATCATGACAAACTAACACGAAATGATGATTTCATTATAACTTGACATTCTGAGTTCATTTCATGAAACCTGCGCTTCCCCAATAAGAGTTCGACCTACCATTATAGGAAAACGTGTTTTCGTGAAGAAATCATGACAAACTAACACGAAATGAAGATTTCATTATAACTTGATATACTGAGTTCATTTCATGAAACCTGCGCTTCCCCAATAAGAGTTCGACCTACCATTATAGGAAAACGTGTTTTCGTGAAGAAATCATGACAAACTAACACGAAATGAAGATTTCATTATAACTTGACATTCTGAGTTCATTTCATGAAACCTGCGCTTCCCTAATAAGAGTTCGACCTACCATTATAGGAAAACGTGTTTTCGTGAAGAAATCATGACAAACTAACACGAAATGAAGATTTCATTATAACTTGACATTCTGAGTTCATTTCATGAAACCTGCGCTTCCCTTATAAGAGTTCGACCTAACATTATAGAAAAACATGTTTTCGTGAAGAAATCATGACAAACTAACACGAAATGAAGATTTCATTATAACTTGACATTCTGAGTTCATTTCATGAAACCTGTGCTTCCCCTATAAGAGTTCGACCTACCATTATAGGAAAACGTGTTTTCGTGAAGAAATCATGACAAACTAACACGAAATGAAGATTTCATTATAACTTGACATTCTGAGTTCATTTCATGAAACCTGCGCTTCCCCTATAAGAGTTCGACCTACCAATATAGGAAAACGTGTTTTCGTGAAGAAATCATGACAAACTAACACGAAATGAAGATTTCATTATAACTTGACATTCTGAGTTCATTTCATGAAACCTGCGCTTCCCCTATAAGAGTTCGACCTAACATTATAGGAAAACGTGTTTTCGTGAAGAAATCATGACAAACTAACACGAAATGATGATTTCATTATAACTTGACATTCTGAGTTCATTTCATGAAACCTGCGCTTCCCCAATAAGAGTTCGACCTACCATTATAGGAAAACGTGTTTTCGTGAAGAAATCATGACAAACTAACACAAAATGAAGATTTCATTATAACTTGACATTCTGAGTTCATTTCATGAAACCTGCACTTCCCCTATAAGAGTTCGACCTAACATTATAGAAAAACGTGTTTTCGTGAAGAAATCATCACAAACTAACACAAAATGAAGATTTCATTATAACTTGACATTCTGAGTTCATTTCATGAAACCTGCGCTTCCCCTATAAGAGTTCGACCTACCATTATAGGAAAACGTGTTTTCGTGAAGAAATCATGACAAACTAACACAAAATGAAGATTTCATTATAACTTGACATTCTGAGTTCATTTCATGAAACCTGCTCTTCCCCTATAAGAGTTCGACCTAACATTATAGAAAAACGTGTTTTCGTGAAGAAATCATCACAAACTAACACAAAATGAAGATTTCATTATAACTTGACATTCTGAGTTCATTTCATGAAACCTGCGCTTCCCCTATAAGAGTTCGACCTACCATTATAGGAAAACGTGTTTTCGTGAAGAAATCATGACAAACTAACACAAAATGAAGATTTCATTATAACTTGACATTCTGAGTTCATTTCATGAAACCTGCGCTTCCCCTATAAGAGTTCGACCTACCATTATAGGAAAACGTGTTTTCGTGAAGAAATCATGACAAACTAGCACGAAATGAAGATTTCATTATAACTTGACATTCTGAGTTCATTTCATGAAACCTGCGCTTCCCTTATAAGAGTTCGACCTAACATTATAGAAAAACGTGTTTTCGTGAAGAAATCATGACAAACTAACACGAAATGAAGATTTCATTATAACTTGACATTCTGAGTTCATTTCATGAAACCTGCGCTTCCCCTATAAGAGTTCGACCTACCATTATAGGAAAACGTGTTTTCGTGAAGAAATCATCACAAACTAACACAAAATGAAGATTTCATTATAACTTGACATTCTGAGTTCATTTCATGAAACCTGCGCTTCCCTAATAAGAGTTCGACCTACCATTATAGGAAAACGTGTTTTCGTGAAGAAATCATGACAAACTAACACGAAATGAAGATTTCATTATAACTTGACATTCTGAGTTCATTTCATGAAACCTGCGCTTCCCCAATAAGTGTTCGACCTACCATTATAGGAAAACGTGTTTTCGTGAAGAAATCATGACAAACTAACACAAAATGAAGATTTCATTATAACTTGACATTCTGAGTTCATTTCATGAATCCTGCGCTTCCCCTATAAGAGTTCGACCTAACATTATAGAAAAACGTGTTTTCGTGAAGAAATCATGACAAACTAACACGAAATTAAGATTTCATTATAACTTGACATTCTGAGTTCATTTCATGAAACCTGCGCTTCCCTAATAAGAGTTCGACCTACCATTATAGGAAAACGTGTTTTCGTGAAGAAATCATGACAAACTAACACGAAGTGAAGATTTCATTATATCTTGACATTCTGAGTTCATTTCATGAAACCTGCACTTCCCCTATAAGAGTTCGACCTAACATTATAGAAAAACGTGTTTTCGTGAAGAAATCATCACAAACTAACACAAAATGAAGATTTCATTATAACTTGACATTCTGAGTTCATTTCATGAAACCTGCGCTTCCCCTATAAGAGTTCGACCTACCATTATAGGAAAACGTGTTTTCGTGAAGAAATCATGACAAACTAACACAAAATGAAGATTTCATTATAACTTGATATACTGAGTTCATTTCATGAAACCTGCGCTTCCCCAATAAGAGTTCGACCTACCATTATAGGAAAACGTGTTTTCGTGAAGAAATCATGACAAACTAACACAAAATGAAGATTTCATTATAACTTGACATTCTGAGTTCATTTCATGAAACCTGCGCTTCCCTTATAAGAGTTCGACCTAACATTATAGAAAAACGTGTTTTCGTGAAGAAATCATGACAAACTAACACGAAATGAAGATTTCATTATAACTTGACATTCTGAGTTCATTTCATGAAACCTGTGCTTCCCCTATAAGAGTTCGACCTACCATTATAGGAAAACGTGTTTTCGTGAAGAAATCATGACAAACTAACACAAAATGAAGATTTCATTATAACTTGACATTCTGAGTTCATTTCATGAAACCTGCGCTTCCCTTATAAGAGTTCGACCTAACATTATAGAAAAACGTGTTTTCGTGAAGAAATCATGACAAACTAACACGAAATGAAGATTTCATTATAACTTGACATTTCATGAAACCTGTGCTTCCCCTATAAGAGTTCGACCTACCATTATAGGAAAACGTGTTTTCGTGAAGAAATCATGACAAACTAACACAAAATGAAGATTTCATTATAACTTGATATACTGAGTTCATTTCATGAAACCTGCGCTTCCCCAATAAGAGTTCGAGCTAACATTATAGAAAAACGTGTTTTCGTGAAGAAATCATGACAAACTAACACGAAATGAAGATTTCATTATAACTTGACATTCTGAGTTCATTTCATGAAACCTGTGCTTCCCCTATAAGAGTTCGACCTACCATTATAGGAAAACGTGTTTTCGTGAAGAAATCATGACAAACTAACACAAAATGAAGATTTCATTATAACTTGACATTCTGAGTTCATTTCATGAAACCTGCGCTTCACCTATAAGAGTTCGACCTACCATTATAGGAAAACGTGTTTTCGTGAAGAAATCATGACAAACTAACACGAAATGAAGATTTCATTATAACTTGACATTCTGAGTTCATTTCATGAAACCTGCGCTTCCCTAATAAGAGTTCGACCTACCATTATAGGAAAACGTGTTTTCGTGAAGAAATCATGACAAACTAACACGAAATGAAGATTTCATTATATCTTGACATTCTGAGTTCATTTCATGAAACCTGCTCTTCCCCTATAAGAGTTCGACCTAACATTATAGAAAAACGTGTTTTCGTGAAGAAATCATCACAAACTAACACAAAATGAAGATTTCATTATAACTTGACATTCTGAGTTCATTTCATGAAACCTGCGCTTCCCCTATAAGAGTTCGACCTACCATTATAGGAAAACGTGTTTTCGTGAAGAAATCATGACAAACTAACACAAAATGAAGATTTCATTATAACTTGACATTCTGAGTTCATTTCATGAAACCTGCGCTTCCCCTATAAGAGTTCGACCTACCATTATAGGAAAACGTGTTTGCGTGAAGAAATCATGACAAACTAGCACGAAATGAAGATTTCATTATAACTTGACATTCTGAGTTCATTTCATGAAACCTGCGCTTCCCTTATAAGAGTTCGACCTAACATTATAGAAAAACGTGTTTTCGTGAAGAAATCATGACAAACTAACACGAAATGAAGATTTCATTATAACTTGACATTCTGAGTTCATTTCATGAAACCTGCGCTTCCCCTATAAGAGTTCGACCTACCATTATAGGAAAACGTGTTTTCGTGAAGAAATCATGACAAACTAACACGAAATGAAGATTTCATTATAACTTGACATTCTGAGTTCATTTCATGAAACCTGCGCTTCCCCTATAAGAGTTCGACCTACCAATATAGGAAAACGTGTTTTCGTGAAGAAATCATGACAAACTAACACGAAATGAAGATTTCATTATAACTTGACATTCTGAGTTCATTTCATGAAACCTGCGCTTCCCCTATAAGAGTTCGACCTAACATTATAGGAAAACGTGTTTTCGTGAAGAAATCATGACAAACTAACACGAAATGATGATTTCATTATAACTTGACATTCTGAGTTCATTTCATGAAACCTGCGCTTCCCCAATAAGAGTTCGACCTACCATTATAGGAAAACGTGTTTTCGTGAAGAAATCATGACAAACTAACACGAAATGAAGATTTCATTATAACTTGATATACTGAGTTCATTTCATGAAACCTGCGCTTCCCCAATAAGAGTTCGACCTACCATTATAGGAAAACGTGTTTTCGTGAAGAAATCATGACAAACTAACACGAAATGAAGATTTCATTATAACTTGACATTCTGAGTTCATTTCATGAAACCTGCGCTTCCCTAATAAGAGTTCGACCTACCATTATAGGAAAACGTGTTTTCGTGAAGAAATCATGACAAACTAACACGAAATGAAGATTTCATTATAACTTGACATTCTGAGTTCATTTCATGAAACCTGCGCTTCCCTTATAAGAGTTCGACCTAACATTATAGAAAAACATGTTTTCGTGAAGAAATCATGACAAACTAACACGAAATGAAGATTTCATTATAACTTGACATTCTGAGTTCATTTCATGAAACCTGTGCTTCCCCTATAAGAGTTCGACCTACCATTATAGGAAAACGTGTTTTCGTGAAGAAATCATGACAAACTAACACGAAATGAAGATTTCATTATAACTTGACATTCTGAGTTCATTTCATGAAACCTGCGCTTCCCCTATAAGAGTTCGACCTACCATTATAGGAAAACGTGTTTTCGTGAAGAAATCATGACAAACTAACACGAAATGAAGATTTCATTATAACTTGATATACTGAGTTCATTTCATGAAACCTGCGCTTCCCCAATAAGAGTTCGACCTACCATTATAGGAAAACGTGTTTTCGTGAAGAAATCATGACAAACTAACACGAAATGAAGATTTCATTATAACTTGACATTCTGAGTTCATTTCATGAAACCTGCGCTTCCCCTATAAGAGTTCGACCTACCAATATAGGAAAACGTGTTTTCGTGAAGAAATCATGACAAACTAACACGAAATGAAGATTTCATTATAACTTGACATTCTGAGTTCATTTCATGAAACCTGCGCTTCCCCTATAAGAGTTCGACCTAACATTATAGGAAAACGTGTTTTCGTGAAGAAATCATGACAAACTAACACGAAATGATGATTTCATTATAACTTGACATTCTGAGTTCATTTCATGAAACCTGCGCTTCCCCTATAAGAGTTCGACCTAACATTATAGAAAAACGTGTTTTCGTGAAGAAATCATGACAAACTAACACGAAATGAAGATTTCATTATATCTTGACATTCTGAGTTCATTTCATGAAACCTGCACTTCCCCTATAAGAGTTCGACCTAACATTATAGAAAAACGTGTTTTCGTGAAGAAATCATCACAAACTAACACAAAATGAAGATTTCATTATAACTTGACATTCTGAGTTCATTTCATGAAACCTGCGCTTCCCCTATAAGAGTTCGACCTAACATTATAGGAAAACGTGTTTTCGAGAAGAAATCATGACAAACTACCACGAAATGAAGATTTCATTATAACTTGACATTCTGAGTTCATTTCATGAAACCTGCGCTTCCCCTATAAGAGTTCGACCTACCATTATAGGAAAACGTGTTTTCGTGAAGAAATCATGACAAACTAACACGAAATGAAGATTTCATTATAACTTGATATACTGAGTTCATTTCATGAAACCTGCGCTTCCCCAATAAGAGTTCGACCTACCATTATAGGAAAACGTGTTTTCGTGAAGAAATCATGACAAACTAACACGAAATGAAGATTTCATTATAACTTGACATTCTGAGTTCATTTCATGAAACCTGCGCTTCCCCTATAAGAGTTCGACCTACCAATATAGGAAAACGTGTTTTCGTGAAGAAATCATGACAAACTAACACGAAATGAAGATTTCATTATAACTTGACATTCTGAGTTCATTTCATGAAACCTGCGCTTCCCCTATAAGAGTTCGACCTAACATTATAGGAAAACGTGTTTTCGTGAAGAAATCATGACAAACTAACACGAAATGATGATTTCATTATAACTTGACATTCTGAGTTCATTTCATGAAACCTGCGCTTCCCCAATAAGAGTTCGACCTACCATTATAGGAAAACGTGTTTTCGTGAAGAAATCATGACAAACTAACACAAAATGAAGATTTCATTATAACTTGACATTCTGAGTTCATTTCATGAAACCTGCACTTCCCCTATAAGAGTTCGACCTAACATTATAGAAAAACGTGTTTTCGTGAAGAAATCATCACAAACTAACACAAAATGAAGATTTCATTATAACTTGACATTCTGAGTTCATTTCATGAAACCTGCGCTTCCCCTATAAGAGTTCGACCTACCATTATAGGAAAACGTGTTTTCGTGAAGAAATCATGACAAACTAACACAAAATGAAGATTTCATTATAACTTGACATTCTGAGTTCATTTCATGAAACCTGCTCTTCCCCTATAAGAGTTCGACCTAACATTATAGAAAAACGTGTTTTCGTGAAGAAATCATCACAAACTAACACAAAATGAAGATTTCATTATAACTTGACATTCTGAGTTCATTTCATGAAACCTGCGCTTCCCCTATAAGAGTTCGACCTACCATTATAGGAAAACGTGTTTTCGTGAAGAAATCATGACAAACTAACACAAAATGAAGATTTCATTATAACTTGACATTCTGAGTTCATTTCATGAAACCTGCGCTTCCCCTATAAGAGTTCGACCTACCATTATAGGAAAACGTGTTTTCGTGAAGAAATCATGACAAACTAGCACGAAATGAAGATTTCATTATAACTTGACATTCTGAGTTCATTTCATGAAACCTGCGCTTCCCTTATAAGAGTTCGACCTAACATTATAGAAAAACGTGTTTTCGTGAAGAAATCATGACAAACTAACACGAAATGAAGATTTCATTATAACTTGACATTCTGAGTTCATTTCATGAAACCTGCGCTTCCCCTATAAGAGTTCGACCTACCATTATAGGAAAACGTGTTTTCGTGAAGAAATCATCACAAACTAACACAAAATGAAGATTTCATTATAACTTGACATTCTGAGTTCATTTCATGAAACCTGCGCTTCCCTAATAAGAGTTCGACCTACCATTATAGGAAAACGTGTTTTCGTGAAGAAATCATGACAAACTAACACGAAATGAAGATTTCATTATAACTTGACATTCTGAGTTCATTTCATGAAACCTGCGCTTCCCCAATAAGTGTTCGACCTACCATTATAGGAAAACGTGTTTTCGTGAAGAAATCATGACAAACTAACACAAAATGAAGATTTCATTATAACTTGACATTCTGAGTTCATTTCATGAATCCTGCGCTTCCCCTATAAGAGTTCGACCTAACATTATAGAAAAACGTGTTTTCGTGAAGAAATCATGACAAACTAACACGAAATTAAGATTTCATTATAACTTGACATTCTGAGTTCATTTCATGAAACCTGCGCTTCCCTAATAAGAGTTCGACCTACCATTATAGGAAAACGTGTTTTCGTGAAGAAATCATGACAAACTAACACGAAGTGAAGATTTCATTATATCTTGACATTCTGAGTTCATTTCATGAAACCTGCACTTCCCCTATAAGAGTTCGACCTAACATTATAGAAAAACGTGTTTTCGTGAAGAAATCATCACAAACTAACACAAAATGAAGATTTCATTATAACTTGACATTCTGAGTTCATTTCATGAAACCTGCGCTTCCCCTATAAGAGTTCGACCTACCATTATAGGAAAACGTGTTTTCGTGAAGAAATCATGACAAACTAACACAAAATGAAGATTTCATTATAACTTGATATACTGAGTTCATTTCATGAAACCTGCGCTTCCCCAATAAGAGTTCGACCTACCATTATAGGAAAACGTGTTTTCGTGAAGAAATCATGACAAACTAACACAAAATGAAGATTTCATTATAACTTGACATTCTGAGTTCATTTCATGAAACCTGCGCTTCCCTTATAAGAGTTCGACCTAACATTATAGAAAAACGTGTTTTCGTGAAGAAATCATGACAAACTAACACGAAATGAAGATTTCATTATAACTTGACATTCTGAGTTCATTTCATGAAACCTGTGCTTCCCCTATAAGAGTTCGACCTACCATTATAGGAAAACGTGTTTTCGTGAAGAAATCATGACAAACTAACACAAAATGAAGATTTCATTATAACTTGACATTCTGAGTTCATTTCATGAAACCTGCGCTTCCCTTATAAGAGTTCGACCTAACATTATAGAAAAACGTGTTTTCGTGAAGAAATCATGACAAACTAACACGAAATGAAGATTTCATTATAACTTGACATTTCATGAAACCTGTGCTTCCCCTATAAGAGTTCGACCTACCATTATAGGAAAACGTGTTTTCGTGAAGAAATCATGACAAACTAACACAAAATGAAGATTTCATTATAACTTGATATACTGAGTTCATTTCATGAAACCTGCGCTTCCCCAATAAGAGTTCGAGCTAACATTATAGAAAAACGTGTTTTCGTGAAGAAATCATGACAAACTAACACGAAATGAAGATTTCATTATAACTTGACATTCTGAGTTCATTTCATGAAACCTGTGCTTCCCCTATAAGAGTTCGACCTACCATTATAGGAAAACGTGTTTTCGTGAAGAAATCATGACAAACTAACACAAAATGAAGATTTCATTATAACTTGACATTCTGAGTTCATTTCATGAAACCTGCGCTTCACCTATAAGAGTTCGACCTACCATTATAGGAAAACGTGTTTTCGTGAAGAAATCATGACAAACTAACACGAAATGAAGATTTCATTATAACTTGACATTCTGAGTTCATTTCATGAAACCTGCGCTTCCCTAATAAGAGTTCGACCTACCATTATAGGAAAACGTGTTTTCGTGAAGAAATCATGACAAACTAACACGAAATGAAGATTTCATTATATCTTGACATTCTGAGTTCATTTCATGAAACCTGCTCTTCCCCTATAAGAGTTCGACCTAACATTATAGAAAAACGTGTTTTCGTGAAGAAATCATCACAAACTAACACAAAATGAAGATTTCATTATAACTTGACATTCTGAGTTCATTTCATGAAACCTGCGCTTCCCCTATAAGAGTTCGACCTACCATTATAGGAAAACGTGTTTTCGTGAAGAAATCATGACAAACTAACACAAAATGAAGATTTCATTATAACTTGACATTCTGAGTTCATTTCATGAAACCTGCGCTTCCCCTATAAGAGTTCGACCTACCATTATAGGAAAACGTGTTTGCGTGAAGAAATCATGACAAACTAGCACGAAATGAAGATTTCATTATAACTTGACATTCTGAGTTCATTTCATGAAACCTGCGCTTCCCTTATAAGAGTTCGACCTAACATTATAGAAAAACGTGTTTTCGTGAAGAAATCATGACAAACTAACACGAAATGAAGATTTCATTATAACTTGACATTCTGAGTTCATTTCATGAAACCTGCGCTTCCCCTATAAGAGTTCGACCTACCATTATAGGAAAACGTGTTTTCGTGAAGAAATCATCACAAACTAACACAAAATGAAGATTTCATTATAACTTGACATTCTGAGTTCATTTCATGAAACCTGCGCTTCCCTAATAAGAGTTCGACCTACCATTATAGGAAAACCTGTTTTCGTGAAGAAATCATGACAAACTAACACGAAATGAAGATTTCATTATAACTTGACATTCTGAGTTCATTTCATGAAACCTGCGCTTCCCCAATAAGTGTTCGACCTACCATTATAGGAAAACGTGTTTTCGTGAAGAAATCATGACAAACTAACACAAAATGAAGATTTCATTATAACTTGACATTCTGAGTTCATTTCATGAAACCTGCGCTTCCCCTATAAGAGTTCGACCTAACATTATAGAAAAACGTGTTTTCGTGAAGAAATCATGACAAACTAACACGAAATTAAGATTTCATTATAACTTGACATTCTGAGTTCATTTCATGAAACCTGCGCTTCCCTAATAAGAGTTCGACCTACCATTATAGGAAAACGTGTTTTCGTGAAGAAATCATGACAAACTAACACGAAGTGAAGATTTCATTATATCTTGACATTCTGAGTTCATTTCATGAAACCTGCACTTCCCCTATAAGAGTTCGACCTAACATTATAGAAAAACGTGTTTTCGTGAAGAAATCATGACAAACTAACACGAAATGAAGATTTCATTATAACTTGACATTCTGAGTTCATTTCATGAAACCTGTGCTTCCCCTATAAGAGTTCGACCTACCATTATAGGAAAACGTGTTTTCGTGAAGAAATCATGACAAACTAACACAAAATGAAGATTTCATTATAACTTGACATTCTGAGTTCATTTCATGAAACCTGCGCTTCCCTAATAAGAGTTCGACCTACCATTATAGGAAAACGTGTTTTCGTGAAGAAATCATGACAAACTAACACGAAATGAAGATTTCATTATAACTTGACATTCTGAGTTCATTTCATGAAACCTGCGCTTCCCCAATAAGAGTTCGACCTACCATTATAGGAAAACGTGTTTTCGTGAAGAAATCATGACAAACTAACACGAAATGAAGATTTCATTATAACTTGACATTCTGAGTTCATTTCATGAAACCTGCGCTTCCCCTATAAGAGTTCGACCTACCATTATAGGAAAACGTGTTTTCGTGAAGAAATCATGACAAACTAACACAAAATGAAGATTTCATTATAACTTGACATTCTGAGTTCATTTCATGAAACCTGCGCTTCCCCTATAAGAGTTCGACCTACCATTATAGGAAAACGTGTTTTCGTGAAGAAATCATGACAAACTAGCACGAAATGAAGATTTCATTATAACTTGACATTCTGAGTTCATTTCATGAAACCTGCGCTTCCCTAATAAGAGTTCGACCTACCATTATAGGAAAACGTGTTTTCGTGAAGAAATCATGACAAACTAACACGAAATGAAGATTTCATTATAACTTGACATTCTGAGTTCATTTCATGAAACCTGCGCTTCCCCAATAAGAGTTCGACCTACCATTATAGGAAAACGTGTTTTCGTGAAGAAATCATGACAAACTAACACGAAATGAAGATTTCATTATAACTTGACATTCTGAGTTCATTTCATGAAACCTGCGCTTCCCCTATAAGAGTTCGACCTACCATTATAGGAAAACGTGTTTTCGTGAAGAAATCATGACAAACTAACACAAAATGAAGATTTCATTATAACTTGACATTCTGAGTTCATTTCATGAAACCTGCGCTTCCCCTATAAGAGTTCGACCTACCATTATAGGAAAACGTGTTTTCGTGAAGAAATCATGACAAACTAGCACGAAATGAAGATTTCATTATAACTTGACATTCTGAGTTCATTTCATGAAACCTGCGCTTCCCTTATAAGAGTTCGACCTAACATTATAGAAAAACGTGTTTTCGTGAAGAAATCATGACAAACTAACACGAAATGAAGATTTCATTATAACTTGACATTCTGAGTTCATTTCATGAAACCTGCGCTTCCCCAATAAGAGTTCGACCTACCATTATAGGAAAACGTGTTTTCGTGAAGAAATCATGACAAACTAACACAAAATGAAGATTTCATTATAACTTGACATTCTGAGTTCATTTCATGAAACCTGCGCTTCCCCTATAAGAGTTCGACCTAACATTATAGAAAAACGTGTTTTCGTGAAGAAATCATGACAAACTAACACGAAATTAAGATTTCATTATAACTTGACATTCTGAGTTCATTTCATGAAACCTGCGCTTCCCTAATAAGAGTTCGACCTACCATTATAGGAAAACGTGTTTTCGTGAAGAAATCATGACAAACTAACACGAAGTGAAGATTTGATTATATCTTGACATTCTGAGTTCATTTCATGAAACCTGCACTTCCCCTATAAGAGTTCGACCTAACATTATAGAAAAACGTGTTTTCGTGAAGAAATCATCACAAACTAACACAAAATGATGATTTCATTATAACTTGACATTCTGAGTTCATTTCATGAAACCTGCGCTTCCCCTATAAGAGTTCGACCTACCATTATAGGAAAACGTGTTTTCGTGAAGAAATCATGACAAACTAACACAAAATGAAGATTTCATTATAACTTGATATACTGAGTTCATTTCATGAAACCTGCGCTTCCCCAATAAGGGATCGACCTACCATTATAGGAAAACGTGTTTTCGTGAAGAAATCATGACAAACTAACACAAAATGAAGATTTCATTATAACTTGACATTCTGAGTTCATTTCATGAAACCTGCGCTTCCCTTATAAGAGTTCGACCTAACATTATAGAAAAACGTGTTTTCGTGAAGAAATCATGACAAACTAACACGAAATGAAGATTTCATTATAACTTGACATTCTGAGTTCATTTCATGAAACCTGTGCTTCCCCTATAAGAGTTCGACCTACCATTATAGGAAAACGTGTTTTCGTGAAGAAATCATGACAAACTAACACAAAATGAAGATTTCATTATAACTTGACATTCTGAGTTCATTTCATGAAACCTGCGCTTCCCTTATAAGAGTTCGACCTAACATTATAGAAAAACGTGTTTTCGTGAAGAAATCATGACAAACTAACACGAAATGAAGATTTCATTATAACTTGACATTCTGAGTTCATTTCATGAAACCTGCGCTTCCCTAATAAGAGTTCGACCTACCATTATAGGAAAACGTGTTTTCGTGAAGAAATCATGACAAACTAACACGAAATGAAGATTTCATTATATCTTGACATTCTGAGTTCATTTCATGAAACCTGCACTTCCCCTATAAGAGTTCGACCTAACATTATAGAAAAACGTGTTTTCGTGAAGAAATCATCACAAACTAACACAAAATGAAGATTTCATTATAACTTGACATTCTGAGTTCATTTCATGAAACCTGCGCTTCCCCTATAAGAGTTCGACCTACCATTATAGGAAAACGTGTTTTCGTGAAGAAATCATGACAAACTAACACAAAATGAAGATTTCATTATAACTTGATATACTGAGTTCATTTCATGAAACCTGCGCTTCCCCAATAAGAGTTCGACCTACCATTATAGGAAAACGTGTTTTCGTGAAGAAATCATGACAAACTAACACAAAATGAAGATTTCATTATAACTTGACATTCTGAGTTCATTTCATGAAACCTGCGCTTCCCTTATAAGAGTTCGACCTAACATTATAGAAAAACGTGTTTTCGTGAAGAAATCATGACAAACTAACACGAAATGAAGATTTCATTATAACTTGACATTCTGAGTTCAT
Source organism: Paramormyrops kingsleyae (assembly GCF_048594095.1). NCBI lineage: Eukaryota > Metazoa > Chordata > Actinopteri > Osteoglossiformes > Mormyridae > Paramormyrops > Paramormyrops kingsleyae. Next base: position 38,020,466 of record NC_132802.1, on the reverse strand, counting down.
TTCATGAAACCTGTGCTTCCCCTATAAGAGTTCGACCTACCATTATAGGAAAACGTGTTTTCGTGAAGAAATCATGACAAACTAACACAAAATGAAGATTTCATTATAACTTGACATTCTGAGTTCATTTCATGAAACCTGCGCTTCCCTTATAAGAGTTCGACCTAACATTATAGAAAAACGTGTTTTCGTGAAGAAATCATGACAAACTAACACGAAATGAAGATTTCATTATAACTTGACATTTCATGAAACCTGTGCTTCCCCTATAAGAGTTCGACCTACCATTATAGGAAAACGTGTTTTCGTGAAGAAATCATGACAAACTAACACAAAATGAAGATTTCATTATAACTTGATATACTGAGTTCATTTCATGAAACCTGCGCTTCCCCAATAAGAGTTCGAGCTAACATTATAGAAAAACGTGTTTTCGTGAAGAAATCATGACAAACTAACACGAAATGAAGATTTCATTATAACTTGACATTCTGAGTTCATTTCATGAAACCTGTGCTTCCCCTATAAGAGTTCGACCTACCATTATAGGAAAACGTGTTTTCGTGAAGAAATCATGACAAACTAACACAAAATGAAGATTTCATTATAACTTGACATTCTGAGTTCATTTCATGAAACCTGCGCTTCACCTATAAGAGTTCGACCTACCATTATAGGAAAACGTGTTTTCGTGAAGAAATCATGACAAACTAACACGAAATGAAGATTTCATTATAACTTGACATTCTGAGTTCATTTCATGAAACCTGCGCTTCCCTAATAAGAGTTCGACCTACCATTATAGGAAAACGTGTTTTCGTGAAGAAATCATGACAAACTAACACGAAATGAAGATTTCATTATATCTTGACATTCTGAGTTCATTTCATGAAACCTGCTCTTCCCCTATAAGAGTTCGACCTAACATTATAGAAAAACGTGTTTTCGTGAAGAAATCATCACAAACTAACACAAAATGAAGATTTCATTATAACTTGACATTCTGAGTTCATTTCATGAAACCTGCGCTTCCCCTATAAGAGTTCGACCTACCATTATAGGAAAACGTGTTTTCGTGAAGAAATCATGACAAACTAACACAAAATGAAGATTTCATTATAACTTGACATTCTGAGTTCATTTCATGAAACCTGCGCTTCCCCTATAAGAGTTCGACCTACCATTATAGGAAAACGTGTTTGCGTGAAGAAATCATGACAAACTAGCACGAAATGAAGATTTCATTATAACTTGACATTCTGAGTTCATTTCATGAAACCTGCGCTTCCCTTATAAGAGTTCGACCTAACATTATAGAAAAACGTGTTTTCGTGAAGAAATCATGACAAACTAACACGAAATGAAGATTTCATTATAACTTGACATTCTGAGTTCATTTCATGAAACCTGCGCTTCCCCTATAAGAGTTCGACCTACCATTATAGGAAAACGTGTTTTCGTGAAGAAATCATCACAAACTAACACAAAATGAAGATTTCATTATAACTTGACATTCTGAGTTCATTTCATGAAACCTGCGCTTCCCTAATAAGAGTTCGACCTACCATTATAGGAAAACGTGTTTTCGTGAAGAAATCATGACAAACTAACACGAAATGAAGATTTCATTATAACTTGACATTCTGAGTTCATTTCATGAAACCTGCGCTTCCCCAATAAGTGTTCGACCTACCATTATAGGAAAACGTGTTTTCGTGAAGAAATCATGACAAACTAACACAAAATGAAGATTTCATTATAACTTGACATTCTGAGTTCATTTCATGAAACCTGCGCTTCCCCTATAAGAGTTCGACCTAACATTATAGAAAAACGTGTTTTCGTGAAGAAATCATGACAAACTAACACGAAATTAAGATTTCATTATAACTTGACATTCTGAGTTCATTTCATGAAACCTGCGCTTCCCTAATAAGAGTTCGACCTACCATTATAGGAAAACGTGTTTTCGTGAAGAAATCATGACAAACTAACACGAAGTGAAGATTTCATTATATCTTGACATTCTGAGTTCATTTCATGAAACCTGCACTTCCCCTATAAGAGTTCGACCTAACATTATAGAAAAACGTGTTTTCGTGAAGAAATCATGACAAACTAACACGAAATGAAGATTTCATTATAACTTGACATTCTGAGTTCATTTCATGAAACCTGTGCTTCCCCTATAAGAGTTCGACCTACCATTATAGGAAAACGTGTTTTCGTGAAGAAATCATGACAAACTAACACAAAATGAAGATTTCATTATAACTTGACATTCTGAGTTCATTTCATGAAACCTGCGCTTCCCTAATAAGAGTTCGACCTACCATTATAGGAAAACGTGTTTTCGTGAAGAAATCATGACAAACTAACACGAAATGAAGATTTCATTATAACTTGACATTCTGAGTTCATTTCATGAAACCTGCGCTTCCCCAATAAGAGTTCGACCTACCATTATAGGAAAACGTGTTTTCGTGAAGAAATCATGACAAACTAACACGAAATGAAGATTTCATTATAACTTGACATTCTGAGTTCATTTCATGAAACCTGCGCTTCCCCTATAAGAGTTCGACCTACCATTATAGGAAAACGTGTTTTCGTGAAGAAATCATGACAAACTAACACAAAATGAAGATTTCATTATAACTTGACATTCTGAGTTCATTTCATGAAACCTGCGCTTCCCCTATAAGAGTTCGACCTACCATTATAGGAAAACGTGTTTTCGTGAAGAAATCATGACAAACTAGCACGAAATGAAGATTTCATTATAACTTGACATTCTGAGTTCATTTCATGAAACCTGCGCTTCCCTTATAAGAGTTCGACCTAACATTATAGAAAAACGTGTTTTCGTGAAGAAATCATGACAAACTAACACGAAATGAAGATTTCATTATAACTTGACATTCTGAGTTCATTTCATGAAACCTGCGCTTCCCCAATAAGAGTTCGACCTACCATTATAGGAAAACGTGTTTTCGTGAAGAAATCATGACAAACTAACACAAAATGAAGATTTCATTATAACTTGACATTCTGAGTTCATTTCATGAAACCTGCGCTTCCCCTATAAGAGTTCGACCTAACATTATAGAAAAACGTGTTTTCGTGAAGAAATCATGACAAACTAACACGAAATTAAGATTTCATTATAACTTGACATTCTGAGTTCATTTCATGAAACCTGCGCTTCCCTAATAAGAGTTCGACCTACCATTATAGGAAAACGTGTTTTCGTGAAGAAATCATGACAAACTAACACGAAGTGAAGATTTGATTATATCTTGACATTCTGAGTTCATTTCATGAAACCTGCACTTCCCCTATAAGAGTTCGACCTAACATTATAGAAAAACGTGTTTTCGTGAAGAAATCATCACAAACTAACACAAAATGATGATTTCATTATAACTTGACATTCTGAGTTCATTTCATGAAACCTGCGCTTCCCCTATAAGAGTTCGACCTACCATTATAGGAAAACGTGTTTTCGTGAAGAAATCATGACAAACTAACACAAAATGAAGATTTCATTATAACTTGATATACTGAGTTCATTTCATGAAACCTGCGCTTCCCCAATAAGGGATCGACCTACCATTATAGGAAAACGTGTTTTCGTGAAGAAATCATGACAAACTAACACAAAATGAAGATTTCATTATAACTTGACATTCTGAGTTCATTTCATGAAACCTGCGCTTCCCTTATAAGAGTTCGACCTAACATTATAGAAAAACGTGTTTTCGTGAAGAAATCATGACAAACTAACACGAAATGAAGATTTCATTATAACTTGACATTCTGAGTTCATTTCATGAAACCTGTGCTTCCCCTATAAGAGTTCGACCTACCATTATAGGAAAACGTGTTTTCGTGAAGAAATCATGACAAACTAACACAAAATGAAGATTTCATTATAACTTGACATTCTGAGTTCATTTCATGAAACCTGCGCTTCCCTTATAAGAGTTCGACCTAACATTATAGAAAAACGTGTTTTCGTGAAGAAATCATGACAAACTAACACGAAATGAAGATTTCATTATAACTTGACATTCTGAGTTCATTTCATGAAACCTGCGCTTCCCTAATAAGAGTTCGACCTACCATTATAGGAAAACGTGTTTTCGTGAAGAAATCATGACAAACTAACACGAAATGAAGATTTCATTATATCTTGACATTCTGAGTTCATTTCATGAAACCTGCACTTCCCCTATAAGAGTTCGACCTAACATTATAGAAAAACGTGTTTTCGTGAAGAAATCATCACAAACTAACACAAAATGAAGATTTCATTATAACTTGACATTCTGAGTTCATTTCATGAAACCTGCGCTTCCCCTATAAGAGTTCGACCTACCATTATAGGAAAACGTGTTTTCGTGAAGAAATCATCACAAACTAACACAAAATGAAGATTTCATTATAACTTGATATACTGAGTTCATTTCATGAAACCTGCGCTTCCCCAATAAGAGTTCGACCTACCATTATAGGAAAACGTGTTTTCGTGAAGAAATCATGACAAACTAACACAAAATGAAGATTTCATTATAACTTGACATTCTGAGTTCATTTCATGAAACCTGCGCTTCCCTTATAAGAGTTCGAGCTAACATTATAGAAAAACGTGTTTTCGTGAAGAAATCATGACAAACTAACACGAAATGAAGATTTCATTATAACTTGACATTCTGAGTTCATTTCATGAAACCTGTGCTTCCCCTATAAGAGTTCGACCTACCATTATAGGAAAACGTGTTTTCGTGAAGAAATCATGACAAACTAACACAAAATGAAGATTTCATTATAACTTGACATTCTGAGTTCACTTCATGAAACCTGCGCTTCCCTAATAAGAGTTCGACCTACCATTATAGGAAAACGTGTTTTCGTGAAGAAATCATGACAAACTAACACGAAATGAAGATTTCATTATAACTTGACATTCTGAGTTCATTTCATGAAACCTGCGCTTCCCCAATAAGAGTTCGACCTACCATTATAGGAAAACGTGTTTTCGTGAAGAAATCATGACAAACTAACACAAAATGAAGATTTCATTATAACTTGACATTCTGAGTTCATTTCATGAAACCTGCGCTTCACCTATAAGAGTTCGACCTACCATTATAGGAAAACGTGTTTTCGTGAAGAAATCATGACAAACTAACACGAAATGAAGATTTCATTATATCTTGACATTCTGAGTTCATTTCATGAAACCTGCTCTTCCCCTATAAGAGTTCGACCTAACATTATAGAAAAACGTGTTTTCGTGAAGAAATCATCACAAACTAACACAAAATGAAGATTTCATTATAACTTGACATTCTGAGTTCATTTCATGAAACCTGCGCTGCCCCTATAAGAGTTCGACCTACCATTATAGGAAAACGTGTTTTCGTGAAGAAATCATGACAAACTAACACAAAATGAAGATTTCATTATAACTTGACATTCTGAGTTCATTTCATGAAACCTGCGCTTCCCCTATAAGAGTTCGACCTACCATTATAGGAAAACGTGTTTTCGTGAAGAAATCATGACAAACTAGCACGAAATGAAGATTTCATTATAACTTGACATTCTGAGTTCATTTCATGAAACCTGCGCTTCCCTTATAAGAGTTCGACCTAACATTATAGAAAAACGTGTTTTCGTGAAGAAATCATGACAAACTAACACGAAATGAAGATTTCATTATAACTTGACATTCTGAGTTCATTTCATGAAACCTGCGCTTCCCCTATAAGAGTTCGACCTACCATTATAGGAAAACGTGTTTTCGTGAAGAAATCATGACAAACTAACACGAAATGAAGATTTCATTATAACTTGACATTCTGAGTTCATTTCATGAAACCTGCGCTTCCCTAATAAGAGTTCGACCTACCATTATAGGAAAACGTGTTTTCGTGAAGAAATCATGACAAACTAACACGAAATGAAGATTTCATTATAACTTGACATTCTGAGTTCATTTCATGAAACCTGCGCTTCCCCAATAAGTGTTCGACCTACCATTATAGGAAAACGTGTTTTCGTGAAGAAATCATGACAAACTAACACAAAATGAAGATTTCATTATAACTTGACATTCTGAGTTCATTTCATGAAACCTGCGCTTCCCCTATAAGAGTTCGACCTAACATTATAGAAAAACGTGTTTTCGTGAAGAAATCATGACAAACTAACACGAAATTAAGATTTCATTATAACTTGACATTCTGAGTTCATTTCATGAAACCTGCGCTTCCCTAATAAGAGTTCGACCTACCATTATAGGAAAACGTGTTTTCGTGAAGAAATCATGACAAACTAACACGAAGTGAAGATTTCATTATATCTTGACATTCTGAGTTCATTTCATGAAACCTGCACTTCCCCTATAAGAGTTCGACCTAACATTATAGAAAAACGTGTTTTCGTGAAGAAATCATGACAAACTAACACGAAATGAAGATTTCATTATAACTTGACATTCTGAGTTCATTTCATGAAACCTGTGCTTCCCCTATAAGAGTTCGACCTACCATTATAGGAAAACGTGTTTTCGTGAAGAAATCATGACAAACTAACACAAAATGAAGATTTCATTATAACTTGACATTCTGAGTTCATTTCATGAAACCTGCGCTTCCCTAATAAGAGTTCGACCTACCATTATAGGAAAACGTGTTTTCGTGAAGAAATCATGACAAACTAACACGAAATGAAGATTTCATTATAACTTGACATTCTGAGTTCATTTCATGAAACCTGCGCTTCCCCTATAAGAGTTCGACCTACCATTATAGGAAAACGTGTTTTCGTGAAGAAATCATGACAAACTAGCACGAAATGAAGATTTCATTATAACTTGACATTCTGAGTTCATTTCATGAAACCTGCGCTTCCCTTATAAGAGTTCGACCTAACATTATAGAAAAACGTGTTTTCGTGAAGAAATCATGACAAACTAACACGAAATGAAGATTTCATTATAACTTGACATTCTGAGTTCATTTCATGAAACCTGCGCTTCCCCTATAAGAGTTCGACCTACCATTATAGGAAAACGTGTTTTCGTGAAGAAATCATCACAAACTAACACAAAATGAAGATTTCATTATAACTTGACATTCTGAGTTCATTTCATGAAACCTGCGCTTCCCTAATAAGAGTTCGACCTACCATTATAGGAAAACGTGTTTTCGTGAAGAAATCATGACAAACTAACACGAAATGAAGATTTCATTATAACTTGACATTCTGAGTTCATTTCATGAAACCTGCGCTTCCCCAATAAGTGTTCGACCTACCATTATAGGAAAACGTGTTTTCGTGAAGAAATCATGACAAACTAACACAAAATGAAGATTTCATTATAACTTGACATTCTGAGTTCATTTCATGAAACCTGCGCTTCCCCTATAAGAGTTCGACCTAACATTATAGAAAAACGTGTTTTCGTGAAGAAATCATGACAAACTAACACGAAATTAAGATTTCATTATAACTTGACATTCTGAGTTCATTTCATGAAACCTGCGCTTCCCTAATAAGAGTTCGACCTACCATTATAGGAAAACGTGTTTTCGTGAAGAAATCATGACAAACTAACACGAAGTGAAGATTTCATTATATCTTGACATTCTGAGTTCATTTCATGAAACCTGCACTTCCCCTATAAGAGTTCGACCTAACATTATAGAAAAACGTGTTTTCGTGAAGAAATCATGACAAACTAACACGAAATGAAGATTTCATTATAACTTGACATTCTGAGTTCATTTCATGAAACCTGTGCTTCCCCTATAAGAGTTCGACCTACCATTATAGGAAAACGTGTTTTCGTGAAGAAATCATGACAAACTAACACAAAATGAAGATTTCATTATAACTTGACATTCTGAGTTCATTTCATGAAACCTGCGCTTCCCTAATAAGAGTTCGACCTACCATTATAGGAAAACGTGTTTTCGTGAAGAAATCATGACAAACTAACACGAAATGAAGATTTCATTATAACTTGACATTCTGAGTTCATTTCATGAAACCTGCGCTTCCCCAATAAGAGTTCGACCTACCATTATAGGAAAACGTGTTTTCGTGAAGAAATCATGACAAACTAACACGAAATGAAGATTTCATTATAACTTGACATTCTGAGTTCATTTCATGAAACCTGCTCTTCCCCTATAAGAGTTCGACCTAACATTATAGAAAAACGTGTTTTCGTGAAGAAATCATCACAAACTAACACGAAATGAAGATTTCATTATAACTTGACATTCTGAGTTCATTTCATGAAACCTGCGCTTCCCCTATAAGAGTTCGACCTACCATTATAGGAAAACGTGTTTTCGTGAAGAAATCATGACAAACTAACACAAAATGAAGATTTCATTATAACTTGACATTCTGAGTTCATTTCATGAAACCTGCGCTTCCCCTATAAGAGTTCGACCTACCATTATAGGAAAACGTGTTTTCGTGAAGAAATCATGACAAACTAGCACGAAATGAAGATTTCATTATAACTTGACATTCTGAGTTCATTTCATGAAACCTGCGCTTCCCTTATAAGAGTTCGACCTAACATTATAGAAAAACGTGTTTTCGTGAAGAAATCATGACAAACTAACACGAAATGAAGATTTCATTATAACTTGACATTCTGAGTTCATTTCATGAAACCTGCGCTTCCCCTATAAGAGTTCGACCTACCATTATAGGAAAACGTGTTTTCGTGAAGAAATCATGACAAACTAACACAAAATGAAGATTTCATTATAACTTGACATTCTGAGTTCATTTCATGAAACCTGCGCTTCCCCTATAAGAGTTCGACCTACCATTATAGGAAAACGTGTTTTCGTGAAGAAATCATGACAAACTAACACAAAATGAAGATTTCATTATAACTTGACATTCTGAGTTCATTTCATGAAACCTGCGCTTCCCCTATAAGAGTTCGACCTACCATTATAGGAAAACGTGTTTTCGTGAAGAAATCATGACAAACTAGCACGAAATGAAGATTTCATTATAACTTGACATTCTGAGTTCATTTCATGAAACCTGCGCTTCCCTTATATGAGTTCGACCTAACATTATAGAAAAACGTGTTTTCGTGAAGAAATCATGACAAACTAACACGAAATGAAGATTTCATTATAACTTGACATTCTGAGTTCATTTCATGAAACCTGCGCTTCCCCTATAAGAGTTCGACCTACCATTATAGGAAAACGTGTTTTCGTGAAGAAATCATCACAAACTAACACAAAATGAAGATTTCATTATAACTTGACATTCTGAGTTCATTTCATGAAACCTGCGCTTCCCTAATAAGAGTTCGACCTACCATTATAGGAAAACGTGTTTTCGTGAAGAAATCATGACAAACTAACACGAAATGAAGATTTCATTATAACTTGACATTCTGAGTTCATTTCATGAAACCTGCGCTTCCCCAATAAGTGTTCGACCTACCATTATAGGAAAACGTGTTTTCGTGAAGAAATCATGACAAACTAACACAAAATGAAGATTTCATTATAACTTGACATTCTGAGTTCATTTCATGAAACCTGCGCTTCCCCTATAAGAGTTCGACCTAACATTATAGAAAAACGTGTTTTCGTGAAGAAATCATGACAAACTAACACGAAATTAAGATTTCATTATAACTTGACATTCTGAGTTCATTTCATGAAACCTGCGCTTCCCTAATAAGAGTTCGACCTACCATTATAGGAAAACGTGTTTTCGTGAAGAAATCATGACAAACTAACACAAAATGAAGATTTCATTATAACTTGATATACTGAGTTCATTTCATGAAACCTGCGCTTCCCCAATAAGAGTTCGACCTACCATTATAGGAAAACGTGTTTTCGTGAAGAAATCATGACAAACTAACACGAAATGAAGATTTCATTATAACTTGACATTCTGAGTTCATTTCATGAAACCTGCGCTTCCCCCATAAGAGTTCGACCTAACATTATAGAAAAACGTGTTTTCGTGAAGAAATCATGACAAACTAACACGAAATGAAGATTTCATTATAACTTGACATTCTGAGTTCATTTCATGAAACCTGCGCTTCCCCTATAAGAGTTCGACCTACCATTATAGGAAAACGTGTTTTCGTGAAGAAATCATGACAAACTAACACAAAATGAAGATTTCATTATAACTTGATATACTGAGTTCATTTCATGAAACCTGCGCTTCCCCAATAAGAGTTCGACCTACCATTATAGGAAAACGTGTTTTCGTGAAGAAATCATCACAAACTAACACGAAATGAAGATTTCATTATAACTTGACATTCTGAGTTCATTTCATGAAACCTGCGCTTCCCTAATAAGAGTTCGACCTACCATTATAGGAAAACGTGTTTTCGTGAAGAAATCATGACAAACTAACACGAAGTGAAGATTTCATTATATCTTGACATTCTGAGTTCATTTCATGAAACCTGCACTTCCCCTATAAGAGTTCGACCTAACATTATAGAAAAACGTGTTTTCGTGAAGAAATCATGACAAACTAACACAAAATGAAGATTTCATTATAACTTGACATTCTGAGTTCATTTCATGAAACCTGCGCTTCCCTAATAAGAGTTCGACCTACCATTATAGGAAAACGTGTTTTCGTGAAGAAATCATGACAAACTAACACGAAATGAAGATTTCATTATAACTTGATATTCTGAGTTCATTTCATGAAACCTGCGCTTCCCCAATAAGAGTTCGACCTACCATTATAGGAAAACGTGTTTTCGTGAAGAAATCATGACAAACTAACACGAAATTAAGATTTCATTATAACTTGACATTCTGAGTTCATTTCATGAAACCTGCTCTTCCCCTATAAGAGTTCGACCTAACATTATAGAAAAACGTGTTTTCGTGAAGAAATCATCACAAACTAACACGAAATGAAGATTTCATTATAACTTGACATTCTGAGTTCATTTCATGAAACCTGCGCTTCCCCTATAAGAGTTCGACCTACCATTATAGGAAAACGTGTTTTCGTGAAGAAATCATGACAAACTAACACAAAATGAAGATTTCATTATAACTTGACATTCTGAGTTCATTTCATGAAACCTGCGCTTCCCCTATAAGAGTTCGACCTACCATTATAGGAAAACGTGTTTTCGTGAAGAAATCATGACAAACTAGCACGAAATGAAGATTTCATTATAACTTGACATTCTGAGTTCATTTCATGAAACCTGCGCTTCCCTTATAAGAGTTCGACCTAACATTATAGAAAAACGTGTTTTCGTGAAGAAATCATGACAAACTAACACGAAATGAAGATTTCATTATAACTTGACATTCTGAGTTCATTTCATGAAACCTGCGCTTCCCCTATAAGAGTTCGACCTACCATTATAGGAAAACGTGTTTTCGTGAAGAAATCATGACAAACTAACACAAAATGAAGATTTCATTATAACTTGACATTCTGAGTTCATTTCATGAAACCTGCGCTTCCCCTATAAGAGTTCGACCTACCATTATAGGAAAACGTGTTTTCGTGAAGAAATCATGACAAACTAACACAAAATGAAGATTTCATTATAACTTGACATTCTGAGTTCATTTCATGAAACCTGCGCTTCCCCTATAAGAGTTCGACCTACCATTATAGGAAAACGTGTTTTCGTGAAGAAATCATGACAAACTAGCACGAAATGAAGATTTCATTATAACTTGACATTCTGAGTTCATTTCATGAAACCTGCGCTTCCCTTATATGAGTTCGACCTAACATTATAGAAAAACGTGTTTTCGTGAAGAAATCATGACAAACTAACACGAAATGAAGATTTCATTATAACTTGACATTCTGAGTTCATTTCATGAAACCTGCGCTTCCCCAATAAGTGTTCGACCTACCATTATAGGAAAACGTGTTTTCGTGAAGAAATCATGACAAACTAACACAAAATGAAGATTTCATTATAACTTGACATTCTGAGTTCATTTCATGAAACCTGCGCTTCCCCTATAAGAGTTTGACCTAACATTATAGAAAAACGTGTTTTCGTGAAGAAATCATGACAAACTAACACGAAATTAAGATTTCATTATAACTTGACATTCTGAGTTCATTTCATGAAACCTGCGCTTCCCTAATAAGAGTTCGACCTACCATTATAGGAAAACGTGTTTTCGTGAAGAAATCATGACAAACTAACACGAAGTGAAGATTTCATTATATCTTGACATTCTGAGTTCATTTCATGAAACCTGCACTTCCCCTATAAGAGTTCGACCTAACATTTTAGAAAAACGTGTTTTCGTGAAGAAATCATGACAAACTAACACAAAATGAAGATTTCATTATAACTTGACATTCTGAGTTCATTTCATGAAACCTGCGCTTCCCTAATAAGAGTTCGACCTACCATTATAGGAAAACGTGTTTTCGTGAAGAAATCATGACAAACTAACACGAAATGAAGATTTCATTATAACTTGACATTCTGAGTTCATTTCATGAAACCTGCGCTTCCCCAATAAGAGTTCGACCTACCATTATAGGAAAACGTGTTTTCGTGAAGAAATCATGACAAACTAACACGAAATTAAGATTTCATTATAACTTGACATTCTGAGTTCATTTCATGAAACCTGCTCTTCCCCTATAAGAGTTCGACCTAACATTATAGAAAAACGTGTTTTCGTGAAGAAATCATCACAAACTAACACGAAATGAAGATTTCATTATAACTTGACATTCTGAGTTCATTTCATGAAACCTGCGCTTCCCTAATAAGAGTTCGACCTACCATTATAGGAAAACGTGTTTTCGTGAAGAAATCATGACAAACTAACACGAAGTGAAGATTTCATTATATCTTGACATTCTGAGTTCATTTCATGAAACCTGCACTTCCCCTATAAGAGTTCGACCTAACATTATAGAAAAACGTGTTTTCGTGAAGAAATCATGACAAACTAACACAAAATGAAGATTTCATTATAACTTGACATTCTGAGTTCATTTCATGAAACCTGCGCTTCCCTAATAAGAGTTCGACCTACCATTATAGGAAAACGTGTTTTCGTGAAGAAATCATGACAAACTAACACGAAATGAAGATTTCATTATAACTTGATATTCTGAGTTCATTTCATGAAACCTGCGCTTCCCCAATAAGAGTTCGACCTACCATTATAGGAAAACGTGTTTTCGTGAAGAAATCATGACAAACTAACACGAAATTAAGATTTCATTATAACTTGACATTCTGAGTTCATTTCATGAAACCTGCTCTTCCCCTATAAGAGTTCGACCTAACATTATAGAAAAACGTGTTTTCGTGAAGAAATCATCACAAACTAACACGAAATGAAGATTTCATTATAACTTGACATTCTGAGTTCATTTCATGAAACCTGCGCTTCCCCTATAAGAGTTCGACCTACCATTATAGGAAAACGTGTTTTCGTGAAGAAATCATGACAAACTAACACAAAATGAAGATTTCATTATAACTTGACATTCTGAGTTCATTTCATGAAACCTGCGCTTCCCCTATAAGAGTTCGACCTACCATTATAGGAAAACGTGTTTTCGTGAAGAAATCATGACAAACTAGCACGAAAATGAAGATTTCATTATAACTTGACATTCTGAGTTCATTTCATGAAACCTGCGCTTCCCTTATAAGAGTTCGACCTAACATTATAGAAAAACGTGTTTTCGTGAAGAAATCATGACAAACTAACACGAAATGAAGATTTCATTATAACTTGACATTCTGAGTTCATTTCATGAAACCTGCGCTTCCCCTATAAGAGTTCGACCTACCATTATAGGAAAACGTGTTTTCGTGAAGAAATCATGACAAACTAACACAAAATGAAGATTTCATTATAACTTGATATACTGAGTTCATTTCATGAAACCTGCGCTTCCCCAATAAGAGTTCGACCTACCATTATAGGAAAACGTGTTTTCGTGAAGAAATCATGACAAACTAACACGAAATGAAGATTTCATTATAACTTGACATTCTGAGTTCATTTCATGAAACCTGCGCTTCCCCTATAAGAGTTCGACCTACCATTATAGGAAAACGTGTTTTCGTGAAGAAATCATGACAAACTAACACAAAATGAAGATTTCATTATAACTTGATATACTGAGTTCATTTCATGAAACCTGCGCTTCCCCAATAAGAGTTCGACCTACCATTATAGGAAAACGTGTTTTCGTGAAGAAATCATGACAAACTAACACGAAATGAAGATTTCATTATAACTTGACATTCTGAGTTCATTTCATGAAACCTGCGCTTCCCCCATAAGAGTTCGACCTAACATTATAGAAAAACGTGTTTTCGTGAAGAAATCATGACAAACTAACACGAAATGAAGATTTCATTATAACTTGACATTCTGAGTTCATTTCATGAAACCTGCGCTTCCCCTATAAGAGTTCGACCTACCATTATAGGAAAACGTGTTTTCGTGAAGAAATCATGACAAACTAACACAAAATGAAGATTTCATTATAACTTGATATACTGAGTTCATTTCATGAAACCTGCGCTTCCCCAATAAGAGTTCGACCTACCATTATAGGAAAACGTGTTTTCGTGAAGAAATCATGACAAACTAACACAAAATGAAGATTTCATTATAACTTGACATTCTGAGTTCATTTCATGAAACCTGCACTTCCCCTATAAGAGTTCGACCTAACATTATAGAAAAACGTGTTTTCGTGAAGAAATCATCACAAACTAACACAAAATGAAGATTTCATTATAACTTGACATTCTGAGTTCATTTCATGAAACCTGCGCTTCCCCAATAAGAGTTCGACCTACCATTATAGGAAAACGTGTTTTCGTGAAGAAATCATGACAAACTAACACGAAATTAAGATTTCATTATAACTTGACATTCTGAGTTCATTTCATGAAACCTGCTCTTCCCCTATAAGAGTTCGACCTAACATTATAGAAAAACGTGTTTTCGTGAAGAAATCATCACAAACTAACACGAAATGAAGATTTCATTATAACTTGACATTCTGAGTTCATTTCATGAAACCTGCGCTTCCCTAATAAGAGTTCGACCTACCATTATAGGAAAACGTGTTTTCGTGAAGAAATCATGACAAACTAACACGAAATTAAGATTTCATTATAACTTGACATTCTGAGTTCATTTCATGAAACCTGCTCTTCCCCTATAAGAGTTCGACCTAACATTATAGAAAAACGTGTTTTCGTGAAGAAATCATCACAAACTAACACGAAATGAAGATTTCATTATAACTTGACATTCTGAGTTCATTTCATGAAACCTGCGCTTCCCTAATAAGAGTTCGACCTACCATTATAGGAAAACGTGTTTTCGTGAAGAAATCATGACAAACTAACACAAAATGAAGATTTCATTATAACTTGACATTCTGAGTTCATTTCATGAAACCTGCGCTTCCCTTATAAGAGTTCGACCTAACATTATAGAAAAACGTGTTTTCGTGAAGAAATCATGACAAACTAACACGAAATGAAGATTTCATTATAACTTGACATTCTGAGTTCATTTCATGAAACCTGCGCTTCCCTAATAAGAGTTCGACCTACCATTATAGGAAAACGTGTTTTCGTGAAGAAATCATGACAAACTAACACGAAGTGAAGATTTCATTATATCTTGACATTCTGAGTTCATTTCATGAAACCTGCACTTCCCCTATAAGAGTTCGACCTAACATTATAGAAAAACGTGTTTTCGTGAAGAAATCATGACAAACTAACACAAAATGAAGATTTCATTATAACTTGACATTCTGAGTTCATTTCATGAAACCTGCGCTTCCCTAATAAGAGTTCGACCTACCATTATAGGAAAACGTGTTTTCGTGAAGAAATCATGACAAACTAACACGAAATGAAGATTTCATTATAACTTGACATTCTGAGTTCATTTCATGAAACCTGCGCTTCCCCAATAAGAGTTCGACCTACCATTATAGGAAAACGTGTTTTCGTGAAGAAATCATGACAAACTAACACGAAATTAAGATTTCATTATAACTTGACATTCTGAGTTCATTTCATGAAACCTGCTCTTCCCCTATAAGAGTTCGACCTAACATTATAGAAAAACGTGTTTTCGTGAAGAAATCATCACAAACTAACACGAAATGAAGATTTCATTATAACTTGACATTCTGAGTTCATTTCATGAAACCTGCGCTTCCCCTATAAGAGTTCGACCTACCATTATAGGAAAACGTGTTTTCGTGAAGAAATCATGACAAACTAACACAAAATGAAGATTTCATTATAACTTGACATTCTGAGTTCATTTCATGAAACCTGCGCTTCCCCTATAAGAGTTCGACCTACCATTATAGGAAAACGTGTTTTCGTGAAGAAATCATGACAAACTAGCACGAAATGAAGATTTCATTATAACTTGACATTCTGAGTTCATTTCATGAAACCTGCGCTTCCCTTATAAGAGTTCGACCTAACATTATAGAAAAACGTGTTTTCGTGAAGAAATCATGACAAACTAACACGAAATGAAGATTTCATTATAACTTGACATTCTGAGTTCATTTCATGAAACCTGCGCTTCCCCTATAAGAGTTCGACCTACCATTATAGGAAAACGTGTTTTCGTGAAGAAATCATGACAAACTAACACAAAATGAAGATTTCATTATAACTTGATATACTGAGTTCATTTCATGAAACCTGCGCTTCCCCAATAAGAGTTCGACCTACCATTATAGGAAAACGTGTTTTCGTGAAGAAATCATGACAAACTAACACGAAATGAAGATTTCATTATAACTTGACATTCTGAGTTCATTTCATGAAACCTGCGCTTCCCCCATAAGAGTTCGACCTAACATTATAGAAAAACGTGTTTTCGTGAAGAAATCATGACAAACTAACACGAAATGAAGATTTCATTATAACTTGACATTCTGAGTTCATTTCATGAAACCTGCGCTTCCCCCATAAGAGTTCGACCTAACATTATAGAATAACGTGTTTTCGTGAAGAAATCATGACAAACTAACACGAAATGAAGATTTCATTATAACTTGACATTCTGAGTTCATTTCATGAAACCTGCGCTTCCCCAATAAGAGTTCGACCTACCATTATAGGAAAACGTGTTTTCGTGAAGAAATCATGACAAACTAACACAAAATGAAGATTTCATTATAACTTGACATTCTGAGTTCATTTCATGAAACCTGCGCTTCCCCTATAAGAGTTCGACCTACCATTATAGGAAAACGTGTTTTCGTGAAGAAATCATGACAAACTAACACAAAATGAAGATTTCATTATAACTTGATATACTGAGTTCATTTCATGAAACCTGCGCTTCCCCAATAAGAGTTCGACCTACCATTATAGGAAAACGTGTTTTCGTGAAGAAATCATGACAAACTAACACAAAATGAAGATTTCATTATAACTTGACATTCTGAGTTCATTTCATGAAACCTGCGCTTCCCCTATAAGAGTTCGACCTACCATTATAGGAAAACGTGTTTTCGTGAAGAAATCATGACAAACTAACACAAAATGAAGATTTCATTATAACTTGATATACTGAGTTCATTTCATGAAACCTGCGCTTCCCCAATAAGAGTTCGACCTACCATTATAGGAAAACGTGTTTTCGTGAAGAAATCATGACAAACTAACACAAAATGAAGATTTCATTATAACTTGACATTCTGAGTTCATTTCATGAAACCTGCACTTCCCCTATAAGAGTTCGACCTAACATTATAGAAAAACGTGTTTTCGTGAAGAAATCATCACAAACTAACACAAAATGAAGATTTCATTATAACTTGACATTCTGAGTTCATTTCATGAAACCTGCGCTTCCCCTATAAGAGTTCGACCTACCATTATAGGAAAACGTGTTTTCGTGAAGAAATCATGACAAACTAACACGAAATGAAGATTTCATTATAACTTGACATTCTGAGTTCATTTCATGAAACCTGTGCTTCCCCTATAAGAGTTCGACCTACCATTATAGGAAAACGTGTTTTCGTGAAGAAATCATGACAAACTAACACAAAATGAAGATTTCATTATAACTTGACATTCTGAGTTCATTTCATGAAACCTGCGCTTCCCCTATAAGAGTTCGACCTACCATTATAGGAAAACGTGTTTTCGTGAAGAAATCATGACAAACTAACACAAAATGAAGATTTCATTATAACTTGACATTCTGAGTTCATTTCATGAAACCTGCGCTTCCCTTATAAGAGTTCGACCTAACATTATAGAAAAACGTGTTTTCGTGAAGAAATCATGACAAACTAACACGAAATGAAGATTTCATTATAACTTGACATTCTGAGTTCATTTCATGAAACCTGCGCTTCCCTAATAAGAGTTCGACCTACCATTATAGGAAAACGTGTTTTCGTGAAGAAATCATGACAAACTAACACGAAATGAAGATTTCATTATAACTTGACATTCTGAGTTCATTTCATGAAACCTGCGCTTCCGCAATAAGAGTTCGACCTACCATTATAGGAAAACGTGTTTTCGTGAAGAAATCATGACAAACTAACACGAAATGAAGATTTCATTATAACTTGACATTCTGAGTTCATTTCATGAAACCTGCGCTTCCCCAATAAGAGTTCGACCTAACATTATAGAAAAACGTGTTTTCGTGAAGAAATCATGACAAACTAACACGAAATTAAGATTTCATTATAACTTGACATTCTGAGTTCATTTCATGAAACCTGCGCTTCCCTAATAAGAGTTCGACCTACCATTATAGGAAAACGTGTTTTCGTGAAGAAATCATGACAAACTAACACGAAATGAAGATTTCATTATATCTTGACATTCTGAGTTCATTTCATGAAACCTGCACTTCCCCTATAAGAGTTCGACCTAACATTATAGAAAAACGTGTTTTCGTGAAGAAATCATCACAAACTAACACAAAATGAAGATTTCATTATAACTTGACATTCTGAGTTCATTTCATGAAACCTGCGCTTCCCCTATAAGAGTTCGACCTACCATTATAGGAAAACGTGTTTTCGTGAAGAAATCATGACAAACTAACACGAAATGAAGATTTCATTATAACTTGACATTCTGAGTTCATTTCATGAAACCTGTGCTTCCCCTATAAGAGTTCGACCTACCATTATAGGAAAACGTGTTTTCGTGAAGAAATCATGACAAACTAACACAAAATGAAGATTTCATTATAACTTGACATTCTGAGTTCATTTCATGAAACCTGCGCTTCCCTAATAAGAGTTCGACCTACCATTATAGGAAAACGTGTTTTCGTGAAGAAATCATGACAAACTAACACAAAATGAAGATTTCATTATAACTTGACATTCTGAGTTCATTTCATGAAACCTGCGCTTCCCCTATAAGAGTTCGACCTACCATTATAGGAAAACGTGTTTTCGTGAAGAAATCATGACAAACTAACACAAAATGAAGATTTCATTATAACTTGACATTCTGAGTTCATTTCATGAAACCTGCGCTTCCCTTATAAGAGTTCGACCTAACATTATAGAAAAACGTGTTTTCGTGAAGAAATCATGACAAACTAACACGAAATGAAGATTTCATTATAACTTGACATTCTGAGTTCATTTCATGAAACCTGTGCTTCCCCTATAAGAGTTCGACCTACCATTATAGGAAAACGTGTTTTCGTGAAGAAATCATGACAAACTAACACAAAATGAAGATTTCATTATAACTTGACATTCTGAGTTCATTTCATGAAACCTGCGCTTCCCTAATAAGAGTTCGACCTACCATTATAGGAAAACGTGTTTTCGTGAAGAAATCATGACAAACTAACAGAAAATGAAGATTTCATTGTAACTTGATATACTGAGTTCAATTCATGAAACCTGCGCTTCCCCAATAAGAGTTCGACCTACCATTATAGGAAAACGTGTTTTCGTGAAGAAATCATGACAAACTAACACGAAATTAAGATTTCATTATAACTTGACATTCTGAGTTCATTTCATGAAACCTGCTCTTCCCCTATAAGAGTTCGACCTAACATTATAGAAAAACGTGTTTTCGTGAAGAAATCATCACAAACTAACACGAAATGAAGATTTCATTATAACTTGACATTCTGAGTTCATTTCATGAAACCTGCGCTTCCCTAATAAGAGTTCGACCTACCATTATAGGAAAACGTGTTTTCGTGAAGAAATCATGACAAACTAACACGAAGTGAAGATTTCATTATATCTTGACATTCTGAGTTCATTTCATGAAACCTGCACTTCCCCTATAAGAGTTCGACCTAACATTATAGAAAAACGTGTTTTCGTGAAGAAATCATGACAAACTAACACAAAATGAAGATTTCATTATAACTTGACATTCTGAGTTCATTTCATGAAACCTGCGCTTCCCTAATAAGAGTTCGACCTACCATTATAGGAAAACGTGTTTTCGTGAAGAAATCATGACAAACTAACACGAAATGAAGATTTCATTATAACTTGATATTCTGAGTTCATTTCATGAAACCTGCGCTTCCCCAATAAGAGTTCGACCTACCATTATAGGAAAACGTGTTTTCGTGAAGAAATCATGACAAACTAACACGAAATTAAGATTTCATTATAACTTGACATTCTGAGTTCATTTCATGAAACCTGCTCTTCCCCTATAAGAGTTCGACCTAACATTATAGAAAAACGTGTTTTCGTGAAGAAATCATCACAAACTAACACGAAATGAAGATTTCATTATAACTTGACATTCTGAGTTCATTTCATGAAACCTGCGCTTCCCCTATAAGAGTTCGACCTACCATTATAGGAAAACGTGTTTTCGTGAAGAAATCATGACAAACTAACACAAAATGAAGATTTCATTATAACTTGACATTCTGAGTTCATTTCATGAAACCTGCGCTTCCCCTATAAGAGTTCGACCTACCATTATAGGAAAACGTGTTTTCGTGAAGAAATCATGACAAACTAGCACGAAAATGAAGATTTCATTATAACTTGACATTCTGAGTTCATTTCATGAAACCTGCGCTTCCCTTATAAGAGTTCGACCTAACATTATAGAAAAACGTGTTTTCGTGAAGAAATCATGACAAACTAACACGAAATGAAGATTTCATTATAACTTGACATTCTGAGTTCATTTCATGAAACCTGCGCTTCCCCTATAAGAGTTCGACCTACCATTATAGGAAAACGTGTTTTCGTGAAGAAATCATGACAAACTAACACAAAATGAAGATTTCATTATAACTTGATATACTGAGTTCATTTCATGAAACCTGCGCTTCCCCAATAAGAGTTCGACCTACCATTATAGGAAAACGTGTTTTCGTGAAGAAATCATGACAAACTAACACGAAATGAAGATTTCATTATAACTTGACATTCTGAGTTCATTTCATGAAACCTGCGCTTCCCCCATAAGAGTTCGACCTAACATTATAGAAAAACGTGTTTTCGTGAAGAAATCATGACAAACTAACACGAAATGAAGATTTCATTATAACTTGACATTCTGAGTTCATTTCATGAAACCTGCGCTTCCCCTATAAGAGTTCGACCTACCATTATAGGAAAACGTGTTTTCGTGAAGAAATCATCACAAACTAACACAAAATGAAGATTTCATTATAACTTGATATACTGAGTTCATTTCATGAAACCTGCGCTTCCCCAATAAGAGTTCGACCTACCATTATAGGAAAACGTGTTTTCGTGAAGAAATCATGACAAACTAACACAAAATGAAGATTTCATTATAACTTGACATTCTGAGTTCATTTCATGAAACCTGCACTTCCCCTATAAGAGTTCGACCTAACATTATAGAAAAACGTGTTTTCGTGAAGAAATCATCACAAACTAACACAAAATGAAGATTTCATTATAACTTGACATTCTGAGTTCATTTCATGAAACCTGCGCTTCCCCAATAAGAGTTCGACCTACCATTATAGGAAAACGTGTTTTCGTGAAGAAATCATGACAAACTAACACGAAATTAAGATTTCATTATAACTTGACATTCTGAGTTCATTTCATGAAACCTGCTCTTCCCCTATAAGAGTTCGACCTAACATTATAGAAAAACGTGTTTTCGTGAAGAAATCATCACAAACTAACACGAAATGAAGATTTCATTATAACTTGACATTCTGAGTTCATTTCATGAAACCTGCGCTTCCCTAATAAGAGTTCGACCTACCATTATAGGAAAACGTGTTTTCGTGAAGAAATCATGACAAACTAACACGAAATTAAGATTTCATTATAACTTGACATTCTGAGTTCATTTCATGAAACCTGCTCTTCCCCTATAAGAGTTCGACCTAACATTATAGAAAAACGTGTTTTCGTGAAGAAATCATCACAAACTAACACGAAATGAAGATTTCATTATAACTTGACATTCTGAGTTCATTTCATGAAACCTGCGCTTCCCTAATAAGAGTTCGACCTACCATTATAGGAAAACGTGTTTTCGTGAAGAAATCATGACAAACTAACACAAAATGAAGATTTCATTATAACTTGACATTCTGAGTTCATTTCATGAAACCTGCGCTTCCCTTATAAGAGTTCGACCTAACATTATAGAAAAACGTGTTTTCGTGAAGAAATCATGACAAACTAACACGAAATGAAGATTTCATTATAACTTGACATTCTGAGTTCATTTCATGAAACCTGCGCTTCCCTAATAAGAGTTCGACCTACCATTATAGGAAAACGTGTTTTCGTGAAGAAATCATGACAAACTAACACGAAGTGAAGATTTCATTATATCTTGACATTCTGAGTTCATTTCATGAAACCTGCACTTCCCCTATAAGAGTTCGACCTAACATTATAGAAAAACGTGTTTTCGTGAAGAAATCATGACAAACTAACACAAAATGAAGATTTCATTATAACTTGACATTCTGAGTTCATTTCATGAAACCTGCGCTTCCCTAATAAGAGTTCGACCTACCATTATAGGAAAACGTGTTTTCGTGAAGAAATCATGACAAACTAACACGAAATGAAGATTTCATTATAACTTGACATTCTGAGTTCATTTCATGAAACCTGCGCTTCCCCAATAAGAGTTCGACCTACCATTATAGGAAAACGTGTTTTCGTGAAGAAATCATGACAAACTAACACGAAATTAAGATTTCATTATAACTTGACATTCTGAGTTCATTTCATGAAACCTGCTCTTCCCCTATAAGA
This sequence comes from Paramormyrops kingsleyae, assembly GCF_048594095.1. Lineage (NCBI taxonomy): Eukaryota > Metazoa > Chordata > Actinopteri > Osteoglossiformes > Mormyridae > Paramormyrops > Paramormyrops kingsleyae. The sequence continues at coordinate 37,997,150 of NC_132802.1, read as the reverse complement.
GTTCGACCTAACATTATAGAAAAACGTGTTTTCGTGAAGAAATCATCACAAACTAACACGAAATGAAGATTTCATTATAACTTGACATTCTGAGTTCATTTCATGAAACCTGCGCTTCCCCTATAAGAGTTCGACCTACCATTATAGGAAAACGTGTTTTCGTGAAGAAATCATGACAAACTAACACAAAATGAAGATTTCATTATAACTTGACATTCTGAGTTCATTTCATGAAACCTGCGCTTCCCCTATAAGAGTTCGACCTACCATTATAGGAAAACGTGTTTTCGTGAAGAAATCATGACAAACTAGCACGAAATGAAGATTTCATTATAACTTGACATTCTGAGTTCATTTCATGAAACCTGCGCTTCCCTTATAAGAGTTCGACCTAACATTATAGAAAAACGTGTTTTCGTGAAGAAATCATGACAAACTAACACGAAATGAAGATTTCATTATAACTTGACATTCTGAGTTCATTTCATGAAACCTGCGCTTCCCCTATAAGAGTTCGACCTACCATTATAGGAAAACGTGTTTTCGTGAAGAAATCATGATTCGACCTACCATTATAGGAAAACGTGTTTTCGTGAAGAAATCATGACAAACTAACACGAAATGAAGATTTCATTATAACTTGACATTCTGAGTTCATTTCATGAAACCTGCGCTTCCCCATAAGAGTTCGACCTAACATTATAGAAAAACGTGTTTTCGTGAAGAAATCATGACAAACTAACACGAAATGAAGATTTCATTATAACTTGACATTCTGAGTTCATTTCATGAAACCTGCGCTTCCCCCATAAGAGTCAAACTAACACGAAATGAAGATTTCATTATAACTTGACATTCTGAGTTCATTTCATGAAACCTGCGCTTCCCCCATAAGAGTTCGACCTAACATTATAGAATAACGTGTTTTCGTGAAGAAATCATGACAAACTAACACGAAATGAAGATTTCATTATAACTTGACATTCTGAGTTCATTTCATGAAACCTGCGCTTCCCCAATAAGAGTTCGACCTACCATTATAGGAAAACGTGTTTTCGTGAAGAAATCATGACAAACTAACACGAAATGAAGATTTCATTATAACTTGACATTCTGAGTTCATTTCATGAAACCTGCGCTTCCCCTATAAGAGTTCGACCTACCATTATAGGAAAACGTGTTTTCGTGAAGAAATCATGACAAACTAACACAAAATGAAGATTTCATTATAACTTGATATACTGAGTTCATTTCATGAAACCTGCGCTTCCCCAATAAGAGTTCGACCTACCATTATAGGAAAACGTGTTTTCGTGAAGAAATCATGACAAACTAACACGAAATGAAGATTTCATTATAACTTGACATTCTGAGTTCATTTCATGAAACCTGCGCTTCCCCCATAAGAGTTCGACCTAACATTATAGAAAAACGTGTTTTCGTGAAGAAATCATGACAAACTAACACGAAATGAAGATTTCATTATAACTTGACATTCTGAGTTCATTTCATGAAACCTGCGCTTCCCCCATAAGAGTTCGACCTAACATTATAGAATAACGTGTTTTCGTGAAGAAATCATGACAAACTAACACGAAATGAAGATTTCATTATAACTTGACATTCTGAGTTCATTTCATGAAACCTGCGCTTCCCCAATAAGAGTTCGACCTACCATTATAGGAAAACGTGTTTTCGTGAAGAAATCATGACAAACTAACACAAAATGAAGATTTCATTATAACTTGACATTCTGAGTTCATTTCATGAAACCTGCGCTTCCCCTATAAGAGTTCGACCTACCATTATAGGAAAACGTGTTTTCGTGAAGAAATCATGACAAACTAACACAAAATGAAGATTTCATTATAACTTGATATACTGAGTTCATTTCATGAAACCTGCGCTTCCCCAATAAGAGTTCGACCTACCATTATAGGAAAACGTGTTTTCGTGAAGAAATCATGACAAACTAACACAAAATGAAGATTTCATTATAACTTGACATTCTGAGTTCATTTCATGAAACCTGCGCTTCCCCTATAAGAGTTCGACCTACCATTATAGGAAAACGTGTTTTCGTGAAGAAATCATGACAAACTAACACAAAATGAAGATTTCATTATAACTTGATATACTGAGTTCATTTCATGAAACCTGCGCTTCCCCAATAAGAGTTCGACCTACCATTATAGGAAAACGTGTTTTCGTGAAGAAATCATGACAAACTAACACAAAATGAAGATTTCATTATAACTTGACATTCTGAGTTCATTTCATGAAACCTGCACTTCCCCTATAAGAGTTCGACCTAACATTATAGAAAAACGTGTTTTCGTGAAGAAATCATCACAAACTAACACAAAATGAAGATTTCATTATAACTTGACATTCTGAGTTCATTTCATGAAACCTGCGCTTCCCCTATAAGAGTTCGACCTACCATTATAGGAAAACGTGTTTTCGTGAAGAAATCATGACAAACTAACACGAAATGAAGATTTCATTATAACTTGACATTCTGAGTTCATTTCATGAAACCTGTGCTTCCCCTATAAGAGTTCGACCTACCATTATAGGAAAACGTGTTTTCGTGAAGAAATCATGACAAACTAACACAAAATGAAGATTTCATTATAACTTGACATTCTGAGTTCATTTCATGAAACCTGCGCTTCCCCTATAAGAGTTCGACCTACCATTATAGGAAAACGTGTTTTCGTGAAGAAATCATGACAAACTAACACAAAATGAAGATTTCATTATAACTTGACATTCTGAGTTCATTTCATGAAACCTGCGCTTCCCTTATAAGAGTTCGACCTAACATTATAGAAAAACGTGTTTTCGTGAAGAAATCATGACAAACTAACACGAAATGAAGATTTCATTATAACTTGACATTCTGAGTTCATTTCATGAAACCTGCGCTTCCCTAATAAGAGTTCGACCTACCATTATAGGAAAACGTGTTTTCGTGAAGAAATCATGACAAACTAACACGAAATGAAGATTTCATTATAACTTGACATTCTGAGTTCATTTCATGAAACCTGCGCTTCCCCAATAAGAGTTCGACCTACCATTATAGGAAAACGTGTTTTCGTGAAGAAATCATGACAAACTAACACGAAATGAAGATTTCATTATAACTTGACATTCTGAGTTCATTTCATGAAACCTGCGCTTCCCCAATAAGAGTTCGACCTAACATTATAGAAAAACGTGTTTTCGTGAAGAAATCATGACAAACTAACACGAAATTAAGATTTCATTATAACTTGACATTCTGAGTTCATTTCATGAAACCTGCGCTTCCCTAATAAGAGTTCGACCTACCATTATAGGAAAACGTGTTTTCGTGAAGAAATCATGACAAACTAACACGAAATGAAGATTTCATTATATCTTGACATTCTGAGTTCATTTCATGAAACCTGCACTTCCCCTATAAGAGTTCGACCTAACATTATAGAAAAACGTGTTTTCGTGAAGAAATCATCACAAACTAACACAAAATGAAGATTTCATTATAACTTGACATTCTGAGTTCATTTCATGAAACCTGCGCTTCCCCTATAAGAGTTCGACCTACCATTATAGGAAAACGTGTTTTCGTGAAGAAATCATGACAAACTAACACGAAATGAAGATTTCATTATAACTTGACATTCTGAGTTCATTTCATGAAACCTGTGCTTCCCCTATAAGAGTTCGACCTACCATTATAGGAAAACGTGTTTTCGTGAAGAAATCATGACAAACTAACACAAAATGAAGATTTCATTATAACTTGACATTCTGAGTTCATTTCATGAAACCTGCGCTTCCCTAATAAGAGTTCGACCTACCATTATAGGAAAACGTGTTTTCGTGAAGAAATCATGACAAACTAACACAAAATGAAGATTTCATTATAACTTGACATTCTGAGTTCATTTCATGAAACCTGCGCTTCCCCTATAAGAGTTCGACCTACCATTATAGGAAAACGTGTTTTCGTGAAGAAATCATGACAAACTAACACAAAATGAAGATTTCATTATAACTTGACATTCTGAGTTCATTTCATGAAACCTGCGCTTCCCTTATAAGAGTTCGACCTAACATTATAGAAAAACGTGTTTTCGTGAAGAAATCATGACAAACTAACACGAAATGAAGATTTCATTATAACTTGACATTCTGAGTTCATTTCATGAAACCTGTGCTTCCCCTATAAGAGTTCGACCTACCATTATAGGAAAACGTGTTTTCGTGAAGAAATCATGACAAACTAACACAAAATGAAGATTTCATTATAACTTGACATTCTGAGTTCATTTCATGAAACCTGCGCTTCCCTAATAAGAGTTCGACCTACCATTATAGGAAAACGTGTTTTCGTGAAGAAATCATGACAAACTAACACAAAATGAAGATTTCATTGTAACTTGATATACTGAGTTCAATTCATGAAACCTGCGCTTCCCCAATAAGAGTTCGACCTACCATTATAGGAAAATGTGTTTTCGTGAAGAAATCATGACAAACTAACACGAAATGAAGATTTCATTATAACTTGACATTCTGAGTTCATTTCATGAAACCTGCACTTCCCCTATAAGAGTTCGACCTAACATTATAGAAAAACGTGTTTTCGTGAAGAAATCATCACAAACTGACACAAAATGAAGATTTCATTATAACTTGACATTCTGAGTTCATTTCATGAAACCTGCGCTTCCCCTATAAGAGTTCGACCTACCATTATAGGAAAACGTGTTTTCGTGAAGAAATCATGACAAACTAACACGAAATGAAGATTTCATTATAACTTGACATTCTGAGTTCATTTCATGAAACCTGTGCTTCCCCTATAAGAGTTCGACCTACCATTATAGGAAAACGTGTTTTCGTGAAGAAATCATGACAAACTAACACAAAATGAAGATTTCATTATAACTTGACATTCTGAGTTCATTTCATGAAACCTGCGCTTCCCTAATAAGAGTTCGACCTACCATTATAGGAAAACGTGTTTTCGTGAAGAAATCATGACAAACTAACACAAAATGAAGATTTCATTATAACTTGACATTCTGAGTTCATTTCATGAAACCTGCGCTTCCCTTATAAGAGTTCGACCTAACACTATAGAAAAACGTGTTTTCGTGAAGAAATCATGACAAACTAACACGAAATGAAGATTTCATTATAACTTGACATTCTGAGTTCATTTCATGAAACCTGCGCTTCCCTAATAAGAGTTCGACCTACCATTATAGGAAAACGTGTTTTCGTGAAGAAATCATGACAAACTAACACAAAATGAAGATTTCATTATAACTTGACATTCTGAGTTCATTTCATGAAACCTGCGCTTCCCCTATAAGAGTTCGACCTACCATTATAGGAAAACGTGTTTTCGTGAAGAAATCATGACAAACTAACACAAAATGAAGATTTCATTATAACTTGATATACTGAGTTCATTTCATGAAACCTGCGCTTCCCCAATAAGAGTTCGACCTACCATTATAGGAAAACGTGTTTTCGTGAAGAAATCATGACAAACTAACACAAAATGAAGATTTCATTATAACTTGACATTCTGAGTTCATTTCATGAAACCTGCACTTCCCCTATAAGAGTTCGACCTAACATTATAGAAAAACGTGTTTTCGTGAAGAAATCATCACAAACTAACACAAAATGAAGATTTCATTATAACTTGACATTCTGAGTTCATTTCATGAAACCTGCGCTTCCCCTATAAGAGTTCGACCTACCATTATAGGAAAACGTGTTTTCGTGAAGAAATCATGACAAACTAACACGAAATGAAGATTTCATTATAACTTGACATTCTGAGTTCATTTCATGAAACCTGTGCTTCCCCTATAAGAGTTCGACCTACCATTATAGGAAAACGTGTTTTCGTGAAGAAATCATGACAAACTAACACAAAATGAAGATTTCATTATAACTTGACATTCTGAGTTCATTTCATGAAACCTGCGCTTCCCTAATAAGAGTTCGACCTACCATTATAGGAAAACGTGTTTTCGTGAAGAAATCATGACAAACTAACACAAAATGAAGATTTCATTATAACTTGACATTCTGAGTTCATTTCATGAAACCTGCGCTTCCCTTATAAGAGTTCGACCTAACATTATAGAAAAACGTGTTTTCGTGAAGAAATCATGACAAACTAACACGAAATGAAGATTTCATTATAACTTGACATTCTGAGTTCATTTCATGAAACCTGCGCTTCCCTAATAAGAGTTCGACCTACCATTATAGGAAAACGTGTTTTCGTGAAGAAATCATGACAAACTAACACGAAATGAAGATTTCATTATAACTTGACATTCTGAGTTCATTTCATGAAACCTGCGCTTCCCCTATAAGAGTTCGACCTACCATTATAGGAAAACGTGTTTTCGTGAAGAAATCATGACAAACTAGCACGAAATGAAGATTTCATTATAACTTGACATTCTGAGTTCATTTCATGAAACCTGCGCTTCCCTTATAAGAGTTCGACCTAACATTATAGAAAAACGTGTTTTCGTGAAGAAATCATGACAAACTAACACGAAATGAAGATTTCATTATAACTTGACATTCTGAGTTCATTTCATGAAACCTGCGCTTCCCCTATAAGAGTTCGACCTACCATTATAGGAAAACGTGTTTTCGTGAAGAAATCATGACAAACTAACACAAAATGAAGATTTCATTATAACTTGACATTCTGAGTTCATTTCATGAAACCTGCGCTTCCCTAATAAGAGTTCGACCTACCATTATAGGAAAACGTGTTTTCGTGAAGAAATCATGACAAACTAACACGAAATGAAGATTTCATTATAACTTGACATTCTGAGTTCATTTCATGAAACCTGCGCTTCCCCAATAAGTGTTCGACCTACCATTATAGGAAAACGTGTTTTCGTGAAGAAATCATGACAAACTAACACAAAATGAAGATTTCATTATAACTTGACATTCTGAGTTCATTTCATGAAACCTGCGCTTCCCCTATAAGAGTTCGACCTAACATTATAGAAAAACGTGTTTTCGTGAAGAAATCATGACAAACTAACACGAAATTAAGATTTCATTATAACTTGACATTCTGAGTTCATTTCATGAAACCTGCGCTTCCCTAATAAGAGTTCGACCTACCATTATAGGAAAACGTGTTTTCGTGAAGAAATCATGACAAACTAACACGAAGTGAAGATTTCATTATATCTTGACATTCTGAGTTCATTTCATGAAACCTGCACTTCCCCTATAAGAGTTCGACCTAACATTATAGAAAAACGTGTTTTCGTGAAGAAATCATGACAAACTAACACGAAATGAAGATTTCATTATAACTTGACATTCTGAGTTCATTTCATGAAACCTGTGCTTCCCCTATAAGAGTTCGACCTACCATTATAGGAAAACGTGTTTTCGTGAAGAAATCATGACAAACTAACACAAAATGAAGATTTCATTATAACTTGACATTCTGAGTTCATTTCATGAAACCTGCGCTTCCCTAATAAGAGTTCGACCTACCATTATAGGAAAACGTGTTTTCGTGAAGAAATCATGACAAACTAACACGAAATGAAGATTTCATTATAACTTGACATTCTGAGTTCATTTCATGAAACCTGCGCTTCCCCTATAAGAGTTCGACCTACCATTATAGGAAAACGTGTTTTCGTGAAGAAATCATGACAAACTAGCACGAAATGAAGATTTCATTATAACTTGACATTCTGAGTTCATTTCATGAAACCTGCGCTTCCCTTATAAGAGTTCGACCTAACATTATAGAAAAACGTGTTTTCGTGAAGAAATCATGACAAACTAACACGAAATGAAGATTTCATTATAACTTGACATTCTGAGTTCATTTCATGAAACCTGCGCTTCCCCTATAAGAGTTCGACCTACCATTATAGGAAAACGTGTTTTCGTGAAGAAATCATCACAAACTAACACAAAATGAAGATTTCATTATAACTTGACATTCTGAGTTCATTTCATGAAACCTGCGCTTCCCTAATAAGAGTTCGACCTACCATTATAGGAAAACGTGTTTTCGTGAAGAAATCATGACAAACTAACACGAAATGAAGATTTCATTATAACTTGACATTCTGAGTTCATTTCATGAAACCTGCGCTTCCCGAATAAGAGTTCGACCTACCATTATAGGAAAACGTGTTTTCGTGAAGAAATCATGACAAACTAACACGAAATGAAGATTTCATTATAACTTGACATTCTGAGTTCATTTCATGAAACCTGCGCTTCCCCAATAAGAGTTCGACCTACCATTATAGGAAAACGTGTTTTCGTGAAGAAATCATGACAAACTAACACGAAATGAAGATTTCATTATAACTTGACATTCTGAGTTCATTTCATGAAACCTGCGCTTCCCCAATAAGAGTTCGACCTAACATTATAGAAAAACGTGTTTTCGTGAAGAAATCATGACAAACTAACACGAAATTAAGATTTCATTATAACTTGACATTCTGAGTTCATTTCATGAAACCTGCGCTTCCCTAATAAGAGTTCGACCTACCATTATAGGAAAACGTGTTTTCGTGAAGAAATCATGACAAACTAACACGAAATGAAGATTTCATTATATCTTGACATTCTGAGTTCATTTCATGAAACCTGCACTTCCCCTATAAGAGTTCGACCTAACATTATAGAAAAACGTGTTTTCGTGAAGAAATCATCACAAACTAACACAAAATGAAGATTTCATTATAACTTGACATTCTGAGTTCATTTCATGAAACCTGCGCTTCCCCTATAAGAGTTCGACCTACCATTATAGGAAAACGTGTTTTCGTGAAGAAATCATGACAAACTAACACGAAATGAAGATTTCATTATAACTTGACATTCTGAGTTCATTTCATGAAACCTGTGCTTCCCCTATAAGAGTTCGACCTACCATTATAGGAAAACGTGTTTTCGTGAAGAAATCATGACAAACTAACACAAAATGAAGATTTCATTATAACTTGACATTCTGAGTTCATTTCATGAAACCTGCGCTTCCCTAATAAGAGTTCGACCTACCATTATAGGAAAACGTGTTTTCGTGAAGAAATCATGACAAACTAACACGAAATGAAGATTTCATTATAACTTGACATTCTGAGTTCATTTCATGAAACCTGCGCTTCCCTAATAAGAGTTCGACCTACCATTATAGGAAAACGTGTTTTCGTGAAGAAATCATGACAAACTAACACGAAATGAAGATTTCATTATAACTTGACATTCTGAGTTCATTTCATGAAACCTGTGCTTCCCCTATAAGAGTTCGACCTACCATTATAGGAAAACGTGTTTTCGTGAAGAAATCATGACAAACTAACACAAAATGAAGATTTCATTATAACTTGACATTCTGAGTTCATTTCATGAAACCTGCGCTTCCCTAATAAGAGTTCGACCTACCATTATAGGAAAACGTGTTTTCGTGAAGAAATCATGACAAACTAACACAAAATCAAGATTTCATTATAACTTGACATTCTGAGTTCATTTCATGAAACCTGCGCTTCCCCTATAAGAGTTCGACCTACCATTATAGGAAAACGTGTTTTCGTGAAGAAATCATGACAAACTAACACAAAATGAAGATTTCATTATAACTTGACATTCTGAGTTCATTTCATGAAACCTGCGCTTCCCTTATAAGAGTTCGACCTAACATTATAGAAAAACGTGTTTTCGTGAAGAAATCATGACAAACTAACACGAAATGAAGATTTCATTATAACTTGACATTCTGAGTTCATTTCATGAAACCTGTGCTTCCCCTATAAGAGTTCGACCTACCATTATAGGAAAACGTGTTTTCGTGAAGAAATCATGACAAACTAACACAAAATGAAGATTTCATTATAACTTGACATTCTGAGTTCATTTCATGAAACCTGCGCTTCCCTAATAAGAGTTCGACCTACCATTATAGGAAAACGTGTTTTCGTGAAGAAATCATGACAAACTAACACAAAATGAAGATTTCATTGTAACTTGATATACTGAGTTCAATTCATGAAACCTGCGCTTCCCCAATAAGAGTTCGACCTACCATTATAGGAAAACGTGTTTTCGTGAAGAAATCATGACAAACTAACACGAAATGAAGATTTCATTATAACTTGACATTCTGAGTTCATTTCATGAAACCTGCACTTCCCCTATAAGAGTTCGACCTAACATTATAGAAAAACGTGTTTTCGTGAAGAAATCATCACAAACTAACACAAAATGAAGATTTCATTATAACTTGACATTCTGAGTTCATTTCATGAAACCTGCGCTTCCCCTATAAGAGTTCGACCTACCATTATAGGAAAACGTGTTTTCGTGAAGAAATCATGACAAACTAACACGAAATGAAGATTTCATTATAACTTGACATTCTGAGTTCATTTCATGAAACCTGTGCTTCCCCTATAAGAGTTCGACCTACCATTATAGGAAAACGTGTTTTCGTGAAGAAATCATGACAAACTAACACAAAATGAAGATTTCATTATAACTTGACATTCTGAGTTCATTTCATGAAACCTGCGCTTCCCTAATAAGAGTTCGACCTACCATTATAGGAAAACGTGTTTTCGTGAAGAAATCATGACAAACTAACACAAAATGAAGATTTCATTGTAACTTGATATACTGAGTTCAATTCATGAAACCTGCGCTTCCCCAATAAAAGTTCGACCTACCATTATAGGAAAACGTGTTTTCGTGAAGAAATCATGACAAACTAACACGAAATGAAGATTTCATTATAACTTGACATTCTGAGTTCATTTCATGAAACCTGCACTTCCCCTATAAGAGTTCGACCTAACATTATAGAAAAACGTGTTTTCGTGAAGAAATCATCACAAACTAACACAAAATGAAGATTTCATTATAACTTGACATTCTGAGTTCATTTCATGAAACCTGCGCTTCCCCTATAAGAGTTCGACCTACCATTATAGGAAAACGTGTTTTCGTGAAGAAATCATGACAAACTAACACAAAATGAAGATTTCATTATAACTTGACATTCTGAGTTCATTTCATGAAACCTGCGCTTCCCTAATAAGAGTTCGACCTACCATTATAGGAAAACGTGTTTTCGTGAAGAAATCATGACAAACTAACACGAAATGAAGATTTCATTATAACTTGACATTCTGAGTTCATTTCATGAAACCTGCGCTTCCCCTATAAGAGTTCGACCTACCATTATAGGAAAACGTGTTTTCGTGAAGAAATCATGACAAACTAGCACGAAATGAAGATTTCATTATAACTTGACATTCTGAGTTCATTTCATGAAACCTGCGCTTCCCTTATAAGAGTTCGACCTAACATTATAGAAAAACGTGTTTTCGTGAAGAAATCATGACAAACTAACACGAAATGAAGATTTCATTATAACTTGACATTCTGAGTTCATTTCATGAAACCTGCGCTTCCCCTATAAGAGTTCGACCTACCATTATAGGAAAACGTGTTTTCGTGAAGAAATCATCACAAACTAACACAAAATGAAGATTTCATTATAACTTGACATTCTGAGTTCATTTCATGAAACCTGCGCTTCCCTAATAAGAGTTCGACCTACCATTATAGGAAAACGTGTTTTCGTGAAGAAATCATGACAAACTAACACGAAATGAAGATTTCATTATAACTTGACATTCTGAGTTCATTTCATGAAACCTGCGCTTCCCGAATAAGAGTTCGACCTACCATTATAGGAAAACGTGTTTTCGTGAAGAAATCATGACAAACTAACACGAAATGAAGATTTCATTATAACTTGACATTCTGAGTTCATTTCATGAAACCTGCGCTTCCCCAATAAGAGTTCGACCTACCATTATAGGAAAACGTGTTTTCGTGAAGAAATCATGACAAACTAACACGAAATGAAGATTTCATTATAACTTGACATTCTGAGTTCATTTCATGAAACCTGCGCTTCCCCAATAAGAGTTCGACCTAACATTATAGAAAAACGTGTTTTCGTGAAGAAATCATGACAAACTAACACGAAATTAAGATTTCATTATAACTTGACATTCTGAGTTCATTTCATGAAACCTGCGCTTCCCTAATAAGAGTTCGACCTACCATTATAGGAAAACGTGTTTTCGTGAAGAAATCATGACAAACTAACACGAAATGAAGATTTCATTATATCTTGACATTCTGAGTTCATTTCATGAAACCTGCACTTCCCCTATAAGAGTTCGACCTAACATTATAGAAAAACGTGTTTTCGTGAAGAAATCATCACAAACTAACACAAAATGAAGATTTCATTATAACTTGACATTCTGAGTTCATTTCATGAAACCTGCGCTTCCCCTATAAGAGTTCGACCTACCATTATAGGAAAACGTGTTTTCGTGAAGAAATCATGACAAACTAACACGAAATGAAGATTTCATTATAACTTGACATTCTGAGTTCATTTCATGAAACCTGTGCTTCCCCTATAAGAGTTCGACCTACCATTATAGGAAAACGTGTTTTCGTGAAGAAATCATGACAAACTAACACAAAATGAAGATTTCATTATAACTTGACATTCTGAGTTCATTTCATGAAACCTGCGCTTCCCTAATAAGAGTTCGACCTACCATTATAGGAAAACGTGTTTTCGTGAAGAAATCATGACAAACTAACACAAAATGAAGATTTCATTATAACTTGACATTCTGAGTTCATTTCATGAAACCTGCGCTTCCCCTATAAGAGTTCGACCTACCATTATAGGAAAACGTGTTTTCGTGAAGAAATCATGACAAACTAACACAAAATGAAGATTTCATTATAACTTGACATTCTGAGTTCATTTCATGAAACCTGCGCTTCCCTTATAAGAGTTCGACCTAACACTATAGAAAAACGTGTTTTCGTGAAGAAATCATGACAAACTAACACGAAATGAAGATTTCATTATAACTTGACATTCTGAGTTCATTTCATGAAACCTGCGCTTCCCTAATAAGAGTTCGACCTACCATTATAGGAAAACGTGTTTTCGTGAAGAAATCATGACAAACTAACACGAAATGAAGATTTCATTATAACTTGACATTCTGAGTTCATTTCATGAAACCTGCGCTTCCCTTATAAGAGTTCGACCTAACACTATAGAAAAACGTGTTTTCGTGAAGAAATCATGACAAACTAACACGAAATGAAGATTTCATTATAACTTGACATTCTGAGTTCATTTCATGAAACCTGCGCTTCCCTAATAAGAGTTCGACCTACCATTATAGGAAAACGTGTTTTCGTGAAGAAATCATGACAAACTAACACGAAATGAAGATTTCATTATAACTTGACATTCTGAGTTCATTTCATGAAACCTGCTCTTCCCCAATAAGAGTTCGACCTACCATTATAGGAAAACGTGTTTTCGTGAAGAAATCATGACAAACTAACACGAAATGAAGATTTCATTATAACTTGACATTCTGAGTTCATTTCATGAAACCTGCGCTTCCCCAATAAGAGTTCGACCTAACATTATAGAAAAACGTGTTTTCGTGAAGAAATCATGACAAACTAACACGAAATTAAGATTTCATTATAACTTGACATTCTGAGTTCATTTCATGAAACCTGCGCTTCCCTAATAAGAGTTCGACCTACCATTATAGGAAAACGTGTTTTCGTGAAGAAATCATGACAAACTAACACGAAATGAAGATTTCATTATATCTTGACATTCTGAGTTCATTTCATGAAACCTGCACTTCCCCTATAAGAGTTCGACCTAACATTATAGAAAAACGTGTTTTCGTGAAGAAATCATCACAAACTAACACAAAATGAAGATTTCATTATAACTTGACATTCTGAGTTCATTTCATGAAACCTGCGCTTCCCCTATAAGAGTTCGACCTACCATTATAGGAAAACGTGTTTTCGTGAAGAAATCATGACAAACTAACACGAAATGAAGATTTCATTATAACTTGACATTCTGAGTTCATTTCATGAAACCTGTGCTTCCCCTATAAGAGTTCGACCTACCATTATAGGAAAACGTGTTTTCGTGAAGAAATCATGACAAACTAACACAAAATGAAGATTTCATTATAACTTGACATTCTGAGTTCATTTCATGAAACCTGCGCTTCCCTAATAAGAGTTCGACCTACCATTATAGGAAAACGTGTTTTCGTGAAGAAATCATGACAAACTAACACAAAATGAAGATTTCATTATAACTTGACATTCTGAGTTCATTTCATGAAACCTGCGCTTCCCTTATAAGAGTTCGACCTAACATTATAGAAAAACGTGTTTTCGTGAAGAAATCATGACAAACTAACACGAAATGAAGATTTCATTATAACTTGACATTCTGAGTTCATTTCATGAAACCTGCGCTTCCCTAATAAGAGTTCGACCTACCATTATTGGAAAACGTGTTTTCGTGAAGAAATCATGACAAACTAACACGAAATGAAGATTTCATTATAACTTGACATTCTGAGTTCATTTCATGAAACCTGCGCTTCCCCAATAAGAGTTCGACCTACCATTATAGGAAAACGTGTTTTCGTGAAGAAATCATGACAAACTAACACGAAATGAAGATTTCATTATAACTTGACATTCTGAGTTCATTTCATGAAACCTGCGCTTCTCCAATAAGAGTTCGACCTAACATTATAGAAAAACGTGTTTTCGTGAAGAAATCATGACAAACTAACACGAAATGAAGATTTCATTATAACTTGACATTCTGAGTTCATTTCATGAAACCTGCGCTTCCCTAATAAGAGTTCGACCTACCATTATAGGAAAACGTGTTTTCGTGAAGAAATCATGACAAACTAACACGAAATGAAGATTTCATTATATCTTGACATTCTGAGTTCATTTCATGAAACCTGCACTTCCCCTATAAGAGTTCGACCTAACATTATAGAAAAACGTGTTTTCGTGAAGAAATCATCACAAACTAACACAAAATGAAGATTTCATTATAACTTGACATTCTGAGTTCATTTCATGAAACCTGCGCTTCCCCTATAAGAGTTCGACCTACCATTATAGGAAAACGTGTTTTCGTGAAGAAATCATGACAAACTAACACGAAATGAAGATTTCATTATAACTTGACATTCTGAGTTCATTTCATGAAACCTGTGCTTCCCCTATAAGAGTTCGACCTACCATTATAGGAAAACGTGTTTTCGTGAAGAAATCATGACAAACTAACACAAAATGAAGATTTCATTATAACTTGACATTCTGAGTTCATTTCATGAAACCTGCGCTTCCCTAATAAGAGTTCGACCTACCATTATAGGAAAACGTGTTTTCGTGAAGAAATCATGACAAACTAACACAAAATCAAGATTTCATTATAACTTGACATTCTGAGTTCATTTCATGAAACCTGCGCTTCCCCTATAAGAGTTCGACCTACCATTATAGGAAAACGTGTTTTCGTGAAGAAATCATGACAAACTAACACAAAATGAAGATTTCATTATAACTTGACATTCTGAGTTCATTTCATGAAACCTGCGCTTCCCTTATAAGAGTTCGACCTAACATTATAGAAAAACGTGTTTTCGTGAAGAAATCATGACAAACTAACACGAAATGAAGATTTCATTATAACTTGACATTCTGAGTTCATTTCATGAAACCTGTGCTTCCCCTATAAGAGTTCGACCTACCATTATAGGAAAACGTGTTTTCGTGAAGAAATCATGACAAACTAACACAAAATGAAGATTTCATTATAACTTGACATTCTGAGTTCATTTCATGAAACCTGCGCTTCCCTAATAAGAGTTCGACCTACCATTATAGGAAAACGTGTTTTCGTGAAGAAATCATGACAAACTAACACAAAATGAAGATTTCATTGTAACTTGATATACTGAGTTCAATTCATGAAACCTGCGCTTCCCCAATAAGAGTTCGACCTACCATTATAGGAAAACGTGTTTTCGTGAAGAAATCATGACAAACTAACACGAAATGAAGATTTCATTATAACTTGACATTCTGAGTTCATTTCATGAAACCTGCACTTCCCCTATAAGAGTTCGACCTAACATTATAGAAAAACGTGTTTTCGTGAAGAAATCATCACAAACTAACACAAAATGAAGATTTCATTATAACTTGACATTCTGAGTTCATTTCATGAAACCTGCGCTTCCCCTATAAGAGTTCGACCTACCATTATAGGAAAACGTGTTTTCGTGAAGAAATCATGACAAACTAACACGAAATGAAGATTTCATTATAACTTGACATTCTGAGTTCATTTCATGAAACCTGTGCTTCCCCTATAAGAGTTCGACCTACCATTATAGGAAAACGTGTTTTCGTGAAGAAATCATGACAAACTAACACAAAATGAAGATTTCATTATAACTTGACATTCTGAGTTCATTTCATGAAACCTGCGCTTCCCTAATAAGAGTTCGACCTACCATTATAGGAAAACGTGTTTTCGTGAAGAAATCATGACAAACTAACACAAAATGAAGATTTCATTGTAACTTGATATACTGAGTTCAATTCATGAAACCTGCGCTTCCCCAATAAGAGTTCGACCTACCATTATAGGAAAACGTGTTTTCGTGAAGAAATCATGACAAACTAACACGAAATGAAGATTTCATTATAACTTGACATTCTGAGTTCATTTCATGAAACCTGCACTTCCCCTATAAGAGTTCGACCTAACATTATAGAAAAACGTGTTTTCGTGAAGAAATCATCACAAACTAACACAAAATGAAGATTTCATTATAACTTGACATTCTGAGTTCATTTCATGAAACCTGCGCTTCCCCTATAAGAGTTCGACCTACCATTATAGGAAAACGTGTTTTCGTGAAGAAATCATGACAAACTAACACGAAATGAAGATTTCATTATAACTTGACATTCTGAGTTCATTTCATGAAACCTGTGCTTCCCCTATAAGAGTTCGACCTACCATTATAGGAAAACGTGTTTTCGTGAAGAAATCATGACAAACTAACACAAAATGAAGATTTCATTATAACTTGACATTCTGAGTTCATTTCATGAAACCTGCGCTTCCCTAATAAGAGTTCGACCTACCATTATAGGAAAACGTGTTTTCGTGAAGAAATCATGACAAACTAACACAAAATGAAGATTTCATTATAACTTGACATTCTGAGTTCATTTCATGAAACCTGCGCTTCCCTTATAAGAGTTCGACCTAACACTATAGAAAAACGTGTTTTCGTGAAGAAATCATGACAAACTAACACGAAATGAAGATTTCATTATAACTTGACATTCTGAGTTCATTTCATGAAACCTGCGCTTCCCTAATAAGAGTTCGACCTACCATTATAGGAAAACGTGTTTTCGTGAAGAAATCATGACAAACTAACACGAAATGAAGATTTCATTATAACTTGACATTCTGAGTTCATTTCATGAAACCTGCTCTTCCCCAATAAGAGTTCGACCTACCATTATAGGAAAACGTGTTTTCGTGAAGAAATCATGACAAACTAACACGAAATGAAGATTTCATTATAACTTGACATTCTGAGTTCATTTCATGAAACCTGCGCTTCCCCAATAAGAGTTCGACCTAACATTATAGAAAAACGTGTTTTCGTGAAGAAATCATGACAAACTAACACGAAATTAAGATTTCATTATAACTTGACATTCTGAGTTCATTTCATGAAACCTGCGCTTCCCTAATAAGAGTTCGACCTACCATTATAGGAAAACGTGTTTTCGTGAAGAAATCATGACAAACTAACACGAAATGAAGATTTCATTATATCTTGACATTCTGAGTTCATTTCATGAAACCTGCACTTCCCCTATAAGAGTTCGACCTAACATTATAGAAAAACGTGTTTTCGTGAAGAAATCATCACAAACTAACACAAAATGAAGATTTCATTATAACTTGACATTCTGAGTTCATTTCATGAAACCTGCGCTTCCCCTATAAGAGTTCGACCTACCATTATAGGAAAACGTGTTTTCGTGAAGAAATCATGACAAACTAACACGAAATGAAGATTTCATTATAACTTGACATTCTGAGTTCATTTCATGAAACCTGTGCTTCCCCTATAAGAGTTCGACCTACCATTATAGGAAAACGTGTTTTCGTGAAGAAATCATGACAAACTAACACAAAATGAAGATTTCATTATAACTTGACATTCTGAGTTCATTTCATGAAACCTGCGCTTCCCTAATAAGAGTTCGACCTACCATTATAGGAAAACGTGTTTTCGTGAAGAAATCATGACAAACTAACACAAAATGAAGATTTCATTATAACTTGACATTCTGAGTTCATTTCATGAAACCTGCGCTTCCCTTATAAGAGTTCGACCTAACATTATAGAAAAACGTGTTTTCGTGAAGAAATCATGACAAACTAACACGAAATGAAGATTTCATTATAACTTGACATTCTGAGTTCATTTCATGAAACCTGCGCTTCCCTAATAAGAGTTCGACCTACCATTATTGGAAAACGTGTTTTCGTGAAGAAATCATGACAAACTAACACGAAATGAAGATTTCATTATAACTTGACATTCTGAGTTCATTTCATGAAACCTGCGCTTCCCCAATAAGAGTTCGACCTACCATTATAGGAAAACGTGTTTTCGTGAAGAAATCATGACAAACTAACACGAAATGAAGATTTCATTATAACTTGACATTCTGAGTTCATTTCATGAAACCTGCGCTTCTCCAATAAGAGTTCGACCTAACATTATAGAAAAACGTGTTTTCGTGAAGAAATCATGACAAACTAACACGAAATGAAGATTTCATTATAACTTGACATTCTGAGTTCATTTCATGAAACCTGCGCTTCCCTAATAAGAGTTCGACCTACCATTATAGGAAAACGTGTTTTCGTGAAGAAATCATGACAAACTAACACGAAATGAAGATTTCATTATATCTTGACATTCTGAGTTCATTTCATGAAACCTGCACTTCCCCTATAAGAGTTCGACCTAACATTATAGAAAAACGTGTTTTCGTGAAGAAATCATCACAAACTAACACAAAATGAAGATTTCATTATAACTTGACATTCTGAGTTCATTTCATGAAACCTGCGCTTCCCCTATAAGAGTTCGACCTACCATTATAGGAAAACGTGTTTTCGTGAAGAAATCATGACAAACTAACACGAAATGAAGATTTCATTATAACTTGACATTCTGAGTTCATTTCATGAAACCTGTGCTTCCCCTATAAGAGTTCGACCTACCATTATAGGAAAACGTGTTTTCGTGAAGAAATCATGACAAACTAACACAAAATGAAGATTTCATTATAACTTGACATTCTGAGTTCATTTCATGAAACCTGCGCTTCCCTAATAAGAGTTCGACCTACCATTATAGGAAAACGTGTTTTCGTGAAGAAATCATGACAAACTAACACAAAATCAAGATTTCATTATAACTTGACATTCTGAGTTCATTTCATGAAACCTGCGCTTCCCCTATAAGAGTTCGACCTACCATTATAGGAAAACGTGTTTTCGTGAAGAAATCATGACAAACTAACACAAAATGAAGATTTCATTATAACTTGACATTCTGAGTTCATTTCATGAAACCTGCGCTTCCCTTATAAGAGTTCGACCTAACATTATAGAAAAACGTGTTTTCGTGAAGAAATCATGACAAACTAACACGAAATGAAGATTTCATTATAACTTGACATTCTGAGTTCATTTCATGAAACCTGTGCTTCCCCTATAAGAGTTCGACCTACCATTATAGGAAAACGTGTTTTCGTGAAGAAATCATGACAAACTAACACAAAATGAAGATTTCATTATAACTTGACATTCTGAGTTCATTTCATGAAACCTGCGCTTCCCTAATAAGAGTTCGACCTACCATTATAGGAAAACGTGTTTTCGTGAAGAAATCATGACAAACTAACACAAAATGAAGATTTCATTGTAACTTGATATACTGAGTTCAATTCATGAAACCTGCGCTTCCCCAATAAGAGTTCGACCTACCATTATAGGAAAACGTGTTTTCGTGAAGAAATCATGACAAACTAACACGAAATGAAGATTTCATTATAACTTGACATTCTGAGTTCATTTCATGAAACCTGCACTTCCCCTATAAGAGTTCGACCTAACATTATAGAAAAACGTGTTTTCGTGAAGAAATCATCACAAACTAACACAAAATGAAGATTTCATTATAACTTGACATTCTGAGTTCATTTCATGAAACCTGCGCTTCCCCTATAAGAGTTCGACCTACCATTATAGGAAAACGTGTTTTCGTGAAGAAATCATGACAAACTAACACGAAATGAAGATTTCATTATAACTTGACATTCTGAGTTCATTTCATGAAACCTGTGCTTCCCCTATAAGAGTTCGACCTACCATTATAGGAAAACGTGTTTTCGTGAAGAAATCATGACAAACTAACACAAAATGAAGATTTCATTATAACTTGACATTCTGAGTTCATTTCATGAAACCTGCGCTTCCCTAATAAGAGTTCGACCTACCATTATAGGAAAACGTGTTTTCGTGAAGAAATCATGACAAACTAACACAAAATGAAGATTTCATTGTAACTTGATATACTGAGTTCAATTCATGAAACCTGCGCTTCCCCAATAAGAGTTCGACCTACCATTATAGGAAAACGTGTTTTCGTGAAGAAATCATGACAAACTAACACGAAATGAAGATTTCATTATAACTTGACATTCTGAGTTCATTTCATGAAACCTGCACTTCCCCTATAAGAGTTCGACCTAACATTATAGAAAAACGTGTTTTCGTGAAGAAATCATCACAAACTAACACAAAATGAAGATTTCATTATAACTTGACATTCTGAGTTCATTTCATGAAACCTGCGCTTCCCCTATAAGAGTTCGACCTACCATTATAGGAAAACGTGTTTTCGTGAAGAAATCATGACAAACTAACACGAAATGAAGATTTCATTATAACTTGACATTCTGAGTTCATTTCATGAAACCTGTGCTTCCCCTATAAGAGTTCGACCTACCATTATAGGAAAACGTGTTTTCGTGAAGAAATCATGACAAACTAACACAAAATGAAGATTTCATTATAACTTGACATTCTGAGTTCATTTCATGAAACCTGCGCTTCCCTAATAAGAGTTCGACCTACCATTATAGGAAAACGTGTTTTCGTGAAGAAATCATGACAAACTAACACAAAATGAAGATTTCATTATAACTTGACATTCTGAGTTCATTTCATGAAACCTGCGCTTCCCTTATAAGAGTTCGACCTAACACTATAGAAAAACGTGTTTTCGTGAAGAAATCATGACAAACTAACACGAAATGAAGATTTCATTATAACTTGACATTCTGAGTTCATTTCATGAAACCTGCGCTTCCCTAATAAGAGTTCGACCTACCATTATAGGAAAACGTGTTTTCGTGAAGAAATCATGACAAACTAACACGAAATGAAGATTTCATTATAACTTGACATTCTGAGTTCATTTCATGAAACCTGCTCTTCCCCAATAAGAGTTCGACCTACCATTATAGGAAAACGTGTTTTCGTGAAGAAATCATGACAAACTAACACGAAATGAAGATTTCATTATAACTTGACATTCTGAGTTCATTTCATGAAACCTGCGCTTCCCCAATAAGAGTTCGACCTAACATTATAGAAAAACGTGTTTTCGTGAAGAAATCATGACAAACTAACACGAAATTAAGATTTCATTATAACTTGACATTCTGAGTTCATTTCATGAAACCTGCGCTTCCCTAATAAGAGTTCGACCTACCATTATAGGAAAACGTGTTTTCGTGAAGAAATCATGACAAACTAACACGAAATGAAGATTTCATTATATCTTGACATTCTGAGTTCATTTCATGAAACCTGCACTTCCCCTATAAGAGTTCGACCTAACATTATAGAAAAACGTGTTTTCGTGAAGAAATCATCACAAACTAACACAAAATGAAGATTTCATTATAACTTGACATTCTGAGTTCATTTCATGAAACCTGCGCTTCCCCTATAAGAGTTCGACCTACCATTATAGGAAAACGTGTTTTCGTGAAGAAATCATGACAAACTAACACGAAATGAAGATTTCATTATAACTTGACATTCTGAGTTCATTTCATGAAACCTGTGCTTCCCCTATAAGAGTTCGACCTACCATTATAGGAAAACGTGTTTTCGTGAAGAAATCATGACAAACTAACACAAAATGAAGATTTCATTATAACTTGACATTCTGAGTTCATTTCATGAAACCTGCGCTTCCCTAATAAGAGTTCGACCTACCATTATAGGAAAACGTGTTTTCGTGAAGAAATCATGACAAACTAACACGAAATGAAGATTTCATTATAACTTGACATTCTGAGTTCATTTCATGAAACCTGCGCTTCCCCAATAAGTGTTCGACCTACCATTATAGGAAAACGTGTTTTCGTGAAGAAATCATGACAAACTAACACAAAATGAAGATTTCATTATAACTTGACATTCTGAGTTCATTTCATGAAACCTGCGCTTCCCCTATAAGAGTTCGACCTAACATTATAGAAAAACGTGTTTTCGTGAAGAAATCATGACAAACTAACACGAAATTATGATTTCATTATAACTTGACATTCTGAGTTCATTTCATGAAACCTGCGCTTCCCTAATAAGAGTTCGACCTACCATTATAGGAAAACGTGTTTTCGTGAAGAAATCATGACAAACTAACACAAAATGAAGATTTCATTATAACTTGACATTCTGAGTTCATTTCATGAAACCTGCGCTTCCCTTATAAGAGTTCGACCTACCATTATAGGAAAACGTGTTTTCGTGAAGAAATCATGACAAACTAACACAAAATGAAGATTTCATTATAACTTGACATTCTGAGTTCATTTCATGAAACCTGCGCTTCCCTAATAAGAGTTCGACCTACCATTATAGGAAAACGTGTTTTCGTGAAGAAATCATGACAAACTAACACGAAATGAAGATTTCATTATAACTTGACATTCTGAGTTCATTTCATGAAACCTGCGCTTCCCCAATAAGAGTTCGACCTACCATTATAGGAAAACGTGTTTTCGTGAAGAAATCATGACAAACTAACACGAAATGAAGATTTCATTATAACTTGACATTCTGAGTTCATTTCATGAAACCTGCGCTTCCCTAATAAGAGTTCGACCTACCATTATAGGAAAACGTGTTTTCGTGAAGAAATCATGACAAACTAACACGAAATGAAGATTTCATTATAACTTGACATTCTGAGTTCATTTCATGAAACCTGCGCTTCCCCAATAAGAGTTCGACCTACCATTATAGGAAAACGTGTTTTCGTGAAGAAATCATGACAAACTAACACAAAATGAAGATTTCATTATAACTTGACATTCTGAGTTCATTTCATGAAACCTGCGCTTCCACTATAAGAGTTCGACCTAACATTATAGAAAAACGTGTTTTCGTGAAGAAATCATGACAAACTAACACGAAATTAAGATTTCATTATAACTTGACATTCTGAGTTCATTTCATGAAACCTGCGCTTCCCTAATAAGAGTTCGACCTACCATTATAGGAAAACGTGTTTTCGTGAAGAAATCATGACAAACTAACACGAAATGAAGATTTCATTATATCTTGACATTCTGAGTTCATTTCATGAAACCTGCACTTCCCCTATAAGAGTTCGACCTAACATTATAGAAAAACGTGTTTTCGTGAAGAAATCATCACAAACTAACACAAAATGAAGATTTCATTATAACTTGACATTCTGAGTTCATTTCATGAAACCTGCGCTTCCCCTATAAGAGTTCGACCTACCATTATAGGAAAACGTGTTTTCGTGAAGAAATCATGACAAACTAACACAAAATGAAGATTTCATTATAACTTGATATACTGAGTTCATTTCATGAAACCTGCGCTTCCCCAATAAGAGTTCGACCTACCATTATAGGAAAACGTGTTTTCGTGAAGAAATCATGACAAACTAACACAAAATGAAGATTTCATTATAACTTGACATTCTGAGTTCATTTCATGAAACCTGCGCTTCCCCAATAAGAGTTCGACCTACCATTATAGGAAAACGTGTTTTCGTGAAGAAATCATGACAAACTAACACAAAATGAAGATTTCATTATAACTTGACATTCTGAGTTCATTTCATGAAACCTGCGCTTCCCTAATAAGAGTTCGACCTACCATTATAGGAAAACGTGTTTTCGTGAAGAAATCATGACAAACTAACACGAAATTAAGATTTCATTATAACTTGACATTCTGAGTTCATTTCATGAAACCTGCTCTTCCCCTATAAGAGTTCGACCTAACATTATAGAAAAACGTGTTTTCGTGAAGAAATCATCACAAACTAACACGAAATGAAGATTTCATTATAACTTGACATTCTGAGTTCATTTCATGAAACCTGCGCTTCCCCTATAAGAGTTCGACCTACCATTATAGGAAAACGTGTTTTCGTGAAGAAATCATGACAAACTAACACAAAATGAAGATTTCATTATAACTTGACATTCTGAGTTCATTTCATGAAACCTGCGCTTCCCTAATAAGAGTTCGACCTACCATTATAGGAAAACGTGTTTTCGTGAAGAAATCATGACAAACTAACACGAAATGAAGATTTCATTATAACTTGACATTCTGAGTTCATTTCATGAAACCTGCGCTTCCCCAATAAGTGTTCGACCTACCATTATAGGAAAACGTGTTTTCGTGAAGAAATCATGACAAACTAACACAAAATGAAGATTTCATTATAACTTGACATTCTGAGTTCATTTCATGAAACCTGCGCTTCCCCTATAAGAGTTCGACCTAACATTATAGAAAAACGTGTTTTCGTGAAGAAATCATGACAAACTAACACGAAATTAAGATTTCATTATAACTTGACATTCTGAGTTCATTTCATGAAACCTGTGCTTCCCTAATAAGAGTTCGACCTACCATTATAGGAAAACGTGTTTTCGTGAAGAAATCATGACAAACTAACACGAAGTGAAGATTTCATTATATCTTGACATTCTGAGTTCATTTCATGAAACCTGCACTTCCCCTATAAGAGTTCGACCTAACATTATAGAAAAACGTGTTTTCGTGAAGAAATCATGACAAACTAACACGAAATGAAGATTTCATTATAACTTGACATTCTGAGTTCATTTCATGAAACCTGTGCTTCCCCTATAAGAGTTCGACCTACCATTATAGGAAAACGTGTTTTCGTGAAGAAATCATGACAAACTAACACAAAATGAAGATTTCATTATAACTTGACATTCTGAGTTCATTTCATGAAACCTGCGCTTCCCTAATAAGAGTTCGACCTACCATTATTGGAAAACGTGTTTTCGTGAAGAAATCATGACAAACTAACACGAAATGAAGATTTCATTATAACTTGACATTCTGAGTTCATTTCATGAAACCTGCGCTTCCCCAATAAGAGTTCGACCTACCATTATAGGAAAACGTGTTTTCGTGAAGAAATCATGACAAACTAACACGAAATGAAGATTTCATTATAACTTGACATTCTGAGTTCATTTCATGAAACCTGCGCTTCCCCTATAAGAGTTCGACCTACCATTATAGGAAAACGTGTTTTCGTGAAGAAATCATGACAAACTAACACAAAATGAAGATTTCATTATAACTTGACATTCTGAGTTCATTTCATGAAACCTGCGCTTCCCCTATAAGAGTTCGACCTACCATTATAGGAAAACGTGTTTTCGTGAAGAAATCATGACAAACTAGCACGAAATGAAGATTTCATTATAACTTGACATTCTGAGTTCATTTCATGAAACCTGCGCTTCCCTTATAAGAGTTCGACCTAACATTATAGAAAAACGTGTTTTCGTGAAGAAATCATGACAAACTAACACGAAATGAAGATTTCATTATAACTTGACATTCTGAGTTCATTTCATGAAACCTGCGCTTCCCCAATAAGAGTTCGACCTACCATTATAGGAAAACGTGTTTTCGTGAAGAAATCATGACAAACTAACACGAAATTAAGATTTCATTATAACTTGACATTCTGAGTTCATTTCATGAAACCTGCGCTTCCCTAATAAGAGTTCGACCTACCATTATAGGAAAACGTGTTTTCGTGAAGAAATCATGACAAACTAACACGAAGTGAAGATTTCATTATATCTTGACATTCTGAGTTCATTTCATGAAACCTGCACTTCCCCTATAAGAGTTCGACCTAACATTATAGAAAAACGTGTTTTCGTGAAGAAATCATCACAAACTAACACAAAATGAAGATTTCATTATAACTTGACATTCTGAGTTCATTTCATGAAACCTGCGCTTCCCCTATAAGAGTTCGACCTACCATTATAGGAAAACGTGTTTTCGTGAAGAAATCATGACAAACTAACACAAAATGAAGATTTCATTATAACTTGATATACTGAGTTCATTTCATGAAACCTGCGCTTCCCCAATAAGGGATCGACCTACCATTATAGGAAAACGTGTTTTCGTGAAGAAATCATGACAAACTAACACAAAATGAAGATTTCATTATAACTTGACATTCTGAGTTCATTTCATGAAACCTGCGCTTCCCTTATAAGAGTTCGACCTAACATTATAGAAAAACGTGTTTTCGTGAAGAAATCATGACAAACTAACACGAAATGAAGATTTCATTATAACTTGACATTCTGAGTTCATTTCATGAAACCTGTGCTTCCCCTATAAGAGTTCGACCTACCATTATAGGAAAACGTGTTTTCGTGAAGAAATCATGACAAACTAACACAAAATGAAGATTTCATTATAACTTGACATTCTGAGTTCATTTCATGAAACCTGCGCTTCCCTTATAAGAGTTCGACCTAACATTATAGAAAAACGTGTTTTCGTGAAGAAATCATGACAAACTAACACGAAATGAAGATTTCATTATAACTTGACATTCTGAGTTCATTTCATGAAACCTGCGCTTCCCTAATAAGAGTTCGACCTACCATTATAGGAAAACGTGTTTTCGTGAAGAAATCATGACAAACTAACACGAAATGAAGATTTCATTATAACTTGACATTCTGAGTTCATTTCATGAAACCTGCGCTTCCCCAATAAGAGTTCGACCTACCATTATAGGAAAACGTGTTTTCGTGAAGAAATCATGACAAACTAACACGAAATTAAGATTTCATTATAACTTGACATTCTGAGTTCATTTCATGAAACCTGCGCTTCCCTAATAAGAGTTCGACCTACCATTATAGGAAAACGTGTTTTCGTGAAGAAATCATGACAAACTAACACGAAGTGAAGATTTCATTATATCTTGACATTCTGAGTTCATTTCATGAAACCTGCACTTCCCCTATAAGAGTTCGACCTAACATTATAGAAAAACGTGTTTTCGTGAAGAAATCATCACAAACTAACACAAAATGAAGATTTCATTATAACTTGACATTCTGAGTTCATTTCATGAAACCTGCGCTTCCCCTATAAGAGTTCGACCTACCATTATAGGAAAACGTGTTTTCGTGAAGAAATCATGACAAACTAACACAAAATGAAGATTTCATTATAACTTGATATACTGAGTTCATTTCATGAAACCTGCGCTTCCCCAATAAGGGATCGACCTACCATTATAGGAAAACGTGTTTTCGTGAAGAAATCATGACAAACTAACACAAAATGAAGATTTCATTATAACTTGACATTCTGAGTTCATTTCATGAAACCTGCGCTTCCCTTATAAGAGTTCGACCTAACATTATAGAAAAACGTGTTTTCGTGAAGAAATCATGACAAACTAACACGAAATGAAGATTTCATTATAACTTGACATTCTGAGTTCATTTCATGAAACCTGTGCTTCCCCTATAAGAGTTCGACCTACCATTATAGGAAAACGTGTTTTCGTGAAGAAATCATGACAAACTAACACAAAATGAAGATTTCATTATAACTTGACATTCTGAGTTCATTTCATGAAACCTGCGCTTCCCTTATAAGAGTTCGACCTAACATTATAGAAAAACGTGTTTTCGTGAAGAAATCATGACAAACTAACACGAAATGAAGATTTCATTATAACTTGACATTCTGAGTTCATTTCATGAAACCTGCGCTTCCCTAATAAGAGTTCGACCTACCATTATAGGAAAACGTGTTTTCGTGAAGAAATCATGACAAACTAACACGAAATGAAGATTTCATTATATCTTGACATTCTGAGTTCATTTCATGAAACCTGCACTTCCCCTATAAGAGTTCGACCTAACATTATAGAAAAACGTGTTTTCGTGAAGAAATCATCACAAACTAACACAAAATGAAGATTTCATTATAACTTGACATTCTGAGTTCATTTCATGAAACCTGCGCTTCCCCTATAAGAGTTCGACCTACCATTATAGGAAAACGTGTTTTCGTGAAGAAATCATCACAAACTAACACAAAATGAAGATTTCATTATAACTTGATATACTGAGTTCATTTCATGAAACCTGCGCTTCCCCAATAAGAGTTCGACCTACCATTATAGGAAAACGTGTTTTCGTGAAGAAATCATGACAAACTAACACAAAATGAAGATTTCATTATAACTTGACATTCTGAGTTCATTTCATGAAACCTGCGCTTCCCTTATAAGAGTTCGAGCTAACATTATAGAAAAACGTGTTTTCGTGAAGAAATCATGACAAACTAACACGAAATGAAGATTTCATTATAACTTGACATTCTGAGTTCATTTCATGAAACCTGTGCTTCCCCTATAAGAGTTCGACCTACCATTATAGGAAAACGTGTTTTCGTGAAGAAATCATGACAAACTAACACAAAATGAAGATTTCATTATAACTTGACATTCTGAGTTCATTTCATGAAACCTGCGCTTCCCTAATAAGAGTTCGACCTACCATTATAGGAAAACGTGTTTTCGTGAAGAAATCATGACAAACTAACACGAAATGAAGATTTCATTATAACTTGACATTCTGAGTTCATTTCATGAAACCTGCGCTTCCCCAATAAGAGTTCGACCTACCATTATAGGAAAACGTGTTTTCGTGAAGAAATCATGACAAACTAACACGAAATGAAGATTTCATTATAACTTGACATTCTGAGTTCATTTCATGAAACCTGCGCTTCACCTATAAGAGTTCGACCTACCATTATAGGAAAACGTGTTTTCGTGAAGAAATCATGACAAACTAACACGAAATGAAGATTTCATTATATCTTGACATTCTGAGTTCATTTCATGAAACCTGCTCTTCGCCTATAAGAGTTCGACCTAACATTATAGAAAAACGTGTTTTCGTGAAGAAATCATCACAAACTAACACAAAATGAAGATTTCATTATAACTTGACATTCTGAGTTCATTTCATGAAACCTGCGCTTCCCCTATAAGAGTTCGACCTACCATTATAGGAAAACGTGTTTTCGTGAAGAAATCATGACAAACTAACACAAAATGAAGATTTCATTATAACTTGACATTCTGAGTTCATTTCATGAAACCTGCGCTTCCCCTATAAGAGTTCGACCTACCATTATAGGAAAACGTGTTTTCGTGAAGAAATCATGACAAACTAGCACGAAATGAAGATTTCATTATAACTTGACATTCTGAGTTCATTTCATGAAACCTGCGCTTCCCTTATAAGAGTTCGACCTAACATTATAGAAAAACGTGTTTTCGTGAAGAAATCATGACAAACTAACACGAAATGAAGATTTCATTATAACTTGACATTCTGAGTTCATTTCATGAAACCTGCGCTTCCCCTATAAGAGTTCGACCTACCATTATAGGAAAACGTGTTTTCGTGAAGAAATCATCACAAACTAACACAAAATGAAGATTTCATTATAACTTGACATTCTGAGTTCATTTCAT
The DNA here is from genome assembly GCF_048594095.1 of Paramormyrops kingsleyae. Lineage (NCBI taxonomy): Eukaryota > Metazoa > Chordata > Actinopteri > Osteoglossiformes > Mormyridae > Paramormyrops > Paramormyrops kingsleyae. The sequence goes on along the minus strand of NC_132802.1, from coordinate 37,967,094 downwards.
GAAACCTGCGCTTCCCTAATAAGAGTTCGACCTACCATTATAGGAAAACGTGTTTTCGTGAAGAAATCATGACAAACTAACACGAAATGAAGATTTCATTATAACTTGACATTCTGAGTTCATTTCATGAAACCTGCGCTTCCCCTATAAGAGTTCGACCTACCATTATAGGAAAACGTGTTTTCGTGAAGAAATCATGACAAACTAACACAAAATGAAGATTTCATTATAACTTGATATACTGAGTTCATTTCATGAAACCTGCGCTTCCCCAATAAGGGATCGACCTACCATTATAGGAAAACGTGTTTTCGTGAAGAAATCATGACAAACTAACACAAAATGAAGATTTCATTATAACTTGACATTCTGAGTTCATTTCATGAAACCTGCGCTTCCCTTATAAGAGTTCGACCTAACATTATAGAAAAACGTGTTTTCGTGAAGAAATCATGACAAACTAACACGAAATGAAGATTTCATTATAACTTGACATTCTGAGTTCATTTCATGAAACCTGTGCTTCCCCTATAAGAGTTCGACCTACCATTATAGGAAAACGTGTTTTCGTGAAGAAATCATGACAAACTAACACAAAATGAAGATTTCATTATAACTTGACATTCTGAGTTCATTTCATGAAACCTGCGCTTCCCTTATAAGAGTTCGACCTAACATTATAGAAAAACGTGTTTTCGTGAAGAAATCATGACAAACTAACACGAAATGAAGATTTCATTATAACTTGACATTCTGAGTTCATTTCATGAAACCTGCGCTTCCCTAATAAGAGTTCGACCTACCATTATAGGAAAACGTGTTTTCGTGAAGAAATCATGACAAACTAACACGAAATGAAGATTTCATTATATCTTGACATTCTGAGTTCATTTCATGAAACCTGCACTTCCCCTATAAGAGTTCGACCTAACATTATAGAAAAACGTGTTTTCGTGAAGAAATCATCACAAACTAACACAAAATGAAGATTTCATTATAACTTGACATTCTGAGTTCATTTCATGAAACCTGCGCTTCCCCTATAAGAGTTCGACCTACCATTATAGGAAAACGTGTTTTCGTGAAGAAATCATCACAAACTAACACAAAATGAAGATTTCATTATAACTTGATATACTGAGTTCATTTCATGAAACCTGCGCTTCCCCAATAAGAGTTCGACCTACCATTATAGGAAAACGTGTTTTCGTGAAGAAATCATGACAAACTAACACAAAATGAAGATTTCATTATAACTTGACATTCTGAGTTCATTTCATGAAACCTGCGCTTCCCTTATAAGAGTTCGAGCTAACATTATAGAAAAACGTGTTTTCGTGAAGAAATCATGACAAACTAACACGAAATGAAGATTTCATTATAACTTGACATTCTGAGTTCATTTCATGAAACCTGTGCTTCCCCTATAAGAGTTCGACCTACCATTATAGGAAAACGTGTTTTCGTGAAGAAATCATGACAAACTAACACAAAATGAAGATTTCATTATAACTTGACATTCTGAGTTCATTTCATGAAACCTGCGCTTCCCTAATAAGAGTTCGACCTACCATTATAGGAAAACGTGTTTTCGTGAAGAAATCATGACAAACTAACACGAAATGAAGATTTCATTATAACTTGACATTCTGAGTTCATTTCATGAAACCTGCGCTTCCCCAATAAGAGTTCGACCTACCATTATAGGAAAACGTGTTTTCGTGAAGAAATCATGACAAACTAACACGAAATGAAGATTTCATTATAACTTGACATTCTGAGTTCATTTCATGAAACCTGCGCTTCACCTATAAGAGTTCGACCTACCATTATAGGAAAACGTGTTTTCGTGAAGAAATCATGACAAACTAACACGAAATGAAGATTTCATTATATCTTGACATTCTGAGTTCATTTCATGAAACCTGCTCTTCCCCTATAAGAGTTCGACCTAACATTATAGAAAAACGTGTTTTCGTGAAGAAATCATCACAAACTAACACAAAATGAAGATTTCATTATAACTTGACATTCTGAGTTCATTTCATGAAACCTGCGCTTCCCCTATAAGAGTTCGACCTACCATTATAGGAAAACGTGTTTTCGTGAAGAAATCATGACAAACTAACACAAAATGAAGATTTCATTATAACTTGACATTCTGAGTTCATTTCATGAAACCTGCGCTTCCCCTATAAGAGTTCGACCTACCATTATAGGAAAACGTGTTTTCGTGAAGAAATCATGACAAACTAGCACGAAATGAAGATTTCATTATAACTTGACATTCTGAGTTCATTTCATGAAACCTGCGCTTCCCTTATAAGAGTTCGACCTAACATTATAGAAAAACGTGTTTTCGTGAAGAAATCATGACAAACTAACACGAAATGAAGATTTCATTATAACTTGACATTCTGAGTTCATTTCATGAAACCTGCGCTTCCCCTATAAGAGTTCGACCTACCATTATAGGAAAACGTGTTTTCGTGAAGAAATCATCACAAACTAACACAAAATGAAGATTTCATTATAACTTGACATTCTGAGTTCATTTCATGAAACCTGCGCTTCCCTAATAAGAGTTCGACCTACCATTATAGGAAAACGTGTTTTCGTGAAGAAATCATGACAAACTAACACGAAATGAAGATTTCATTATAACTTGACATTCTGAGTTCATTTCATGAAACCTGCGCTTCCCCAATAAGTGTTCGACCTACCATTATAGGAAAACGTGTTTTCGTGAAGAAATCATGACAAACTAACACGAAATTAAGATTTCATTATAACTTGACATTCTGAGTTCATTTCATGAAACCTGCGCTTCCCCTATAAGAGTTCGACCTAACATTATAGGAAAACGTGTTTTCGTGAAGAAATCATGACAAACTAACACGAAGTGAAGATTTCATTATATCTTGACATTCTGAGTTCATTTCATGAAACCTGCACTTCCCCTATAAGAGTTCGACCTAACATTATAGAAAAACGTGTTTTCGTGAAGAAATCATGACAAACTAACACGAAATGAAGATTTCATTATAACTTGACATTCTGAGTTCATTTCATGAAACCTGTGCTTCCCCTATAAGAGTTCGACCTACCATTATAGGAAAACGTGTTTTCGTGAAGAAATCATGACAAACTAACACGAAATGAAGATTTCATTATAACTTGACATTCTGAGTTCATTTCATGAAACCTGCGCTTCCCTAATAAGAGTTCGACCTACCATTATAGGAAAACGTGTTTTCGTGAAGAAATCATGACAAACTAACACGAAATGAAGATTTCATTATAACTTGACATTCTGAGTTCATTTCATGAAACCTGCGCTTCCCCTATAAGAGTTCGACCTACCATTATAGGAAAACGTGTTTTCGTGAAGAAATCATGACAAACTAGCACGAAATGAAGATTTCATTATAACTTGACATTCTGAGTTCATTTCATGAAACCTGCGCTTCCCCTATAAGAGTTCGACCTACCATTATAGGAAAACGTGTTTTCGTGAAGAAATCATGACAAACTAACACAAAATGAAGATTTCATTATAACTTGACATTCTGAGTTCATTTCATGAAACCTGCGCTTCCCCTATAAGAGTTCGACCTACCATTATAGGAAAACGTGTTTTCGTGAAGAAATCATGACAAACTAGCACGAAATGAAGATTTCATTATAACTTGACATTCTGAGTTCATTTCATGAAACCTGCGCTTCCCTTATAAGAGTTCGACCTAACATTATAGAAAAACGTGTTTTCGTGAAGAAATCATGACAAACTAACACGAAATGAAGATTTCATTATAACTTGACATTCTGAGTTCATTTCATGAAACCTGCGCTTCCCCTATAAGAGTTCGACCTACCATTATAGGAAAACGTGTTTTCGTGAAGAAATCATCACAAACTAACACAAAATGAAGATTTCATTATAACTTGACATTCTGAGTTCATTTCATGAAACCTGCGCTTCCCTAATAAGAGTTCGACCTACCATTATAGGAAAACGTGTTTTCGTGAAGAAATCATGACAAACTAACACGAAATGAAGATTTCATTATAACTTGACATTCTGAGTTCATTTCATGAAACCTGCGCTTCCCCAATAAGTGTTCGACCTACCATTATAGGAAAACGTGTTTTCGTGAAGAAATCATGACAAACTAACACAAAATGAAGATTTCATTATAACTTGACATTCTGAGTTCATTTCATGAAACCTGCGCTTCCCCTATAAGAGTTCGACCTAACATTATAGAAAAACGTGTTTTCGTGAAGAAATCATGACAAACTAACACGAAATTAAGATTTCATTATAACTTGACATTCTGAGTTCATTTCATGAAACCTGCGCTTCCCTAATAAGAGTTCGACCTACCATTATAGGAAAACGTGTTTTCGTGAAGAAATCATGACAAACTAACACGAAGTGAAGATTTCATTATATCTTGACATTCTGAGTTCATTTCATGAAACCTGCACTTCCCCTATAAGAGTTCGACCTAACATTATAGAAAAACGTGTTTTCGTGAAGAAATCATGACAAACTAACACGAAATGAAGATTTCATTATAACTTGACATTCTGAGTTCATTTCATGAAACCTGTGCTTCCCCTATAAGAGTTCGACCTACCATTATAGGAAAACGTGTTTTCGTGAAGAAATCATGACAAACTAACACAAAATGAAGATTTCATTATAACTTGACATTCTGAGTTCATTTCATGAAACCTGCGCTTCCCTAATAAGAGTTCGACCTACCATTATAGGAAAACGTGTTTTCGTGAAGAAATCATGACAAACTAACACGAAATGAAGATTTCATTATAACTTGACATTCTGAGTTCATTTCATGAAACCTGCGCTTCCCCTATAAGAGTTCGACCTACCATTATAGGAAAACGTGTTTTCGTGAAGAAATCATGACAAACTAGCACGAAATGAAGATTTCATTATAACTTGACATTCTGAGTTCATTTCATGAAACCTGCGCTTCCCTTATAAGAGTTCGACCTAACATTATAGAAAAACGTGTTTTCGTGAAGAAATCATGACAAACTAACACGAAATGAAGATTTCATTATAACTTGACATTCTGAGTTCATTTCATGAAACCTGCGCTTCCCCTATAAGAGTTCGACCTACCATTATAGGAAAACGTGTTTTCGTGAAGAAATCATGACAAACTAACACAAAATGAAGATTTCATTATAACTTGACATTCTGAGTTCATTTCCTGAAACCTGCGCTTCCCCTATAAGAGATCGACCTACCATTATAGGAAAACGTGTTTTCGTGAAGAAATCATGACAAACTAACACAAAATGAAGATTTCATTATAACTTGACATTCTGAGTTCATTTCATGAAACCTGCGCTTCCCCTATAAGAGTTCGACCTACCATTATAGGAAAACGTGTTTTCGTGAAGAAATCATGACAAACTAGCACGAAATGAAGATTTCATTATAACTTGACATTCTGAGTTCATTTCATGAAACCTGCACTTCCCCTATAAGAGTTCGACCTAACATTATAGAAAAACGTGTTTTCGTGAAGAAATCATGACAAACTAACACGAAATGAAGATTTCATTATAACTTGACATTCTGAGTTCATTTCATGAAACCTGTGCTTCCCCTATAAGAGTTCGACCTACCATTATAGGAAAACGTGTTTTCGTGAAGAAATCATGACAAACTAACACAAAATGAAGATTTCATTATAACTTGACATTCTGAGTTCATTTCATGAAACCTGCGCTTCCCTAATAAGAGTTCGACCTACCATTATAGGAAAACGTGTTTTCGTGAAGAAATCATGACAAACTAACACGAAATGAAGATTTCATTATAACTTGACATTCTGAGTTCATTTCATGAAACCTGCGCTTCCCCAATAAGAGTTCGACCTACCATTATAGGAAAACGTGTTTTCGTGAAGAAATCATGACAAACTAACACGAAATGAAGATTTCATTATAACTTGACATTCTGAGTTCATTTCATGAAACCTGCGCTTCCCCTATAAGAGTTCGACCTACCATTATAGGAAAACGTGTTTTCGTGAAGAAATCATGACAAACTAACACAAAATGAAGATTTCATTATAACTTGACATTCTGAGTTCATTTCATGAAACCTGCGCTTCCCCTATAAGAGTTCGACCTACCATTATAGGAAAACGTGTTTTCGTGAAGAAATCATGACAAACTAGCACGAAATGAAGATTTCATTATAACTTGACATTCTGAGTTCATTTCATGAAACCTGCGCTTCCCTTATAAGAGTTCGACCTAACATTATAGAAAAACGTGTTTTCGTGAAGAAATCATGACAAACTAACACGAAATGAAGATTTCATTATAACTTGACATTCTGAGTTCATTTCATGAAACCTGCGCTTCCCCAATAAGAGTTCGACCTACCATTATAGGAAAACGTGTTTTCGTGAAGAAATCATGACAAACTAACACAAAATGAAGATTTCATTATAACTTGACATTCTGAGTTCATTTCATGAAACCTGCGCTTCCCCTATAAGAGTTCGACCTAACATTATAGAAAAACGTGTTTTCGTGAAGAAATCATGACAAACTAACACGAAATTAAGATTTCATTATAACTTGACATTCTGAGTTCATTTCATGAAACCTGCGCTTCCCTAATAAGAGTTCGACCTACCATTATAGGAAAACGTGTTTTCGTGAAGAAATCATGACAAACTAACACGAAGTGAAGATTTCATTATATCTTGACATTCTGAGTTCATTTCATGAAACCTGCACTTCCCCTATAAGAGTTCGACCTAACATTATAGAAAAACGTGTTTTCGTGAAGTATCATCACAAACTAACACAAAATGAAGATTTCATTATAACTTGACATTCTGAGTTCATTTCATGAAACCTGCGCTTCCCCTATATGAGTTCGACCTACCATTATAGGAAAACGTGTTTTCGTGAAGAAATCATGACAAACTAACACAAAATGAAGATTTCATTATAACTTGATATACTGAGTTCATTTCATGAAACCTGCGCTTCCCCAATAAGGGATCGACCTACCATTATAGGAAAACGTGTTTTCGTGAAGAAATCATGACAAACTAACACAAAATGAAGATTTCATTATAACTTGACATTCTGAGTTCATTTCATGAAACCTGCGCTTCCCTTATAAGAGTTCGACCTAACATTATAGAAAAACGTGTTTTCGTGAAGAAATCATGACAAACTAACACGAAATGAAGATTTCATTATAACTTGACATTCTGAGTTCATTTCATGAAACCTGTGCTTCCCCTATAAGAGTTCGACCTACCATTATAGGAAAACGTGTTTTCGTGAAGAAATCATGACAAACTAACACAAAATGAAGATTTCATTATAACTTGACATTCTGAGTTCATTTCATGAAACCTGCGCTTCCCTTATAAGAGTTCGACCTAACATTATAGAAAAACGTGTTTTCGTGAAGAAATCATGACAAACTAACACGAAATGAAGATTTCATTATATCTTGACATTCTGAGTTCATTTCATGAAACCTGCACTTCCCCTATAAGAGTTCGACCTAACATTATAGAAAAACGTGTTTTCGTGAAGAAATCATCACAAACTAACACAAAATGAAGATTTCATTATAACTTGACATTCTGAGTTCATTTCATGAAACCTGCGCTTCCCCTATAAGAGTTCGACCTACCATTATAGGAAAACGTGTTTTCGTGAAGAAATCATGACAAACTAACACAAAATGAAGATTTCATTATAACTTGACATTCTGAGTTCATTTCATGAAACCTGCGCTTCCCCTATAAGAGTTCGACCTACCATTATAGGAAAACGTGTTTTCGTGAAGAAATCATGACAAACTAGCACGAAATGAAGATTTCATTATAACTTGACATTCTGAGTTCATTTCATGAAACCTGCGCTTCCCTTATAAGAGTTCGACCTAACATTATAGAAAAACGTGTTTTCGTGAAGAAATCATGACAAACTAACACGAAATGAAGATTTCATTATAACTTGACATTCTGAGTTCATTTCATGAAACCTGCGCTTCCCCTATAAGAGTTCGACCTACCATTATAGGAAAACGTGTTTTCGTGAAGAAATCATCACAAACTAACACAAAATGAAGATTTCATTATAACTTGACATTCTGAGTTCATTTCATGAAACCTGCGCTTCCCTAATAAGAGTTCGACCTACCATTATAGGAAAACGTGTTTTCGTGAAGAAATCATGACAAACTAACACGAAATGAAGATTTCATTATAACTTGACATTCTGAGTTCATTTCATGAAACCTGCGCTTCCCCAATAAGTGTTCGACCTACCATTATAGGAAAACGTGTTTTCGTGAAGAAATCATGACAAACTAACACAAAATGAAGATTTCATTATAACTTGACATTCTGAGTTCATTTCATGAAACCTGCGCTTCCCCTATAAGAGTTCGACCTAACATTATAGAAAAACGTGTTTTCGTGAAGAAATCATGACAAACTAACACGAAATTAAGATTTCATTATAACTTGACATTCTGAGTTCATTTCATGAAACCTGCGCTTCCCTAATAAGAGTTCGACCTACCATTATAGGAAAACGTGTTTTCGTGAAGAAATCATGACAAACTAACACGAAGTGAAGATTTCATTATATCTTGACATTCTGAGTTCATTTCATGAAACCTGCACTTCCCCTATAAGAGTTCGACCTAACATTATAGAAAAACGTGTTTTCGTGAAGAAATCATGACAAACTAACACGAAATGAAGATTTCATTATAACTTGACATTCTGAGTTCATTTCATGAAACCTGTGCTTCCCCTATAAGAGTTCGACCTACCATTATAGGAAAACGTGTTTTCGTGAAGAAATCATGACAAACTAACACAAAATGAAGATTTCATTATAACTTGACATTCTGAGTTCATTTCATGAAACCTGCGCTTCCCTAATAAGAGTTCGACCTACCATCATAGGAAAACGTGTTTTCGTGAAGAAATCATGACAAACTAACACGAAATGAAGATTTCATTATAACTTGACATTCTGAGTTCATTTCATGAAACCTGCGCTTCCCCAATAAGAGTTCGACCTACCATTATAGGAAAACGTGTTTTCGTGAAGAAATCATGACAAACTAACACGAAATGAAGATTTCATTATAACTTGACATTCTGAGTTCATTTCATGAAACCTGCTCTTCCCCTATAAGAGTTCGACCTAACATTATAGAAAAACGTGTTTTCGTGAAGAAATCATCACAAACTAACACGAAATGAAGATTTCATTATAACTTGACATTCTGAGTTCATTTCATGAAACCTGCGCTTCCCCTATAAGAGTTCGACCTACCATTATAGGAAAACGTGTTTTCGTGAAGAAATCATGACAAACTAACACAAAATGAAGATTTCATTATAACTTGACATTCTGAGTTCATTTCATGAAACCTGCGCTTCCCCTATAAGAGTTCGACCTACCATTATAGGAAAACGTGTTTTCGTGAAGAAATCATGACAAACTAGCACGAAATGAAGATTTCATTATAACTTGACATTCTGAGTTCATTTCATGAAACCTGCGCATCCCTTATAAGAGTTCGACCTAACATTATAGAAAAACGTGTTTTCGTGAAGAAATCATGACAAACTAACACGAAATGAAGATTTCATTATAACTTGACATTCTGAGTTCATTTCATGAAACCTGCGCTTCCCCTATAAGAGTTCGACCTACCATTATAGGAAAACGTGTTTTCGTGAAGAAATCATGACAAACTAACACAAAATGAAGATTTCATTATAACTTGACATTCTGAGTTCATTTCCTGAAACCTGCGCTTCCCCTATAAGAGTTCGACCTACCATTATAGGAAAACGTGTTTTCGTGAAGAAATCATGACAAACTAACACAAAATGAAGATTTCATTATAACTTGACATTCTGAGTTCATTTCATGAAACCTGCGCTTCCCCTATAAGAGTTCGACCTACCATTATAGGAAAACGTGTTTTCGTGAAGAAATCATGACAAACTAGCACGAAATGAAGATTTCATTATAACTTGACATTCTGAGTTCATTTCATGAAACCTGCGCTTCCCTTATATGAGTTCGACCTAACATTATAGAAAAACGTGTTTTCGTGAAGAAATCATGACAAACTAACACGAAATGAAGATTTCATTATAACTTGACATTCTGAGTTCATTTCATGAAACCTGCGCTTCCCCTATAAGAGTTCGACCTACCATTATAGGAAAACGTGTTTTCGTGAAGAAATCATCACAAACGAACACAAAATGAAGATTTCATTATAACTTGACATTCTGAGTTCATTTCATGAAACCTGCGCTTCCCTTATAAGAGTTCGACCTAACATTATAGAAAAACGTGTTTTCGTGAAGAAATCATGACAAACTAACACGAAATGAAGATTTCATTATAACTTGACATTCTGAGTTCATTTCATGAAACCTGTGCTTCCCCTATAAGAGTTCGACCTAACATTATAGGAAAACGTGTTTTCGTGAAGAAATCATGACAAACTAACACAGAATGAAGATTTCATTATAACTTGACATTCTGAGTTCATTTCATGAAACCTGCGCTTCCCCTATAAGAGTTCGACCTACCATTATAGGAAAACGTGTTTTCGTGAAGAAATCATGACAAACTAACACAAAATGAAGATTTCATTATAACTTGATATACTGAGTTCATTTCATGAAACCTGCGCTTCCCCAATAAGAGTTCGACCTACCATTATAGGAAAACGTGTTTTCGTGAAGAAATCATGACAAACTAACACGAAATGAAGATTTCATTATATCTTGACATTCTGAGTTCATTTCATGAAACCTGCGCTTCCCCTATAAGAGTTCGACCTACCATTATAGGAAAACGTGTTTTCGTGAAGAAATCATGACAAACTAGCACGAAATGAAGATTTCATTATAACTTGACATTCTGAGTTCATTTCATGAAACCTGCGCTTCCCTTATATGAGTTCGACCTAACATTATAGAAAAACGTGTTTTCGTGAAGAAATCATGACAAACTAACACGAAATGAAGATTTCATTATAACTTGACATTCTGAGTTCATTTCATGAAACCTGCGCTTCCCCTATAAGAGTTCGACCTACCATTATAGGAAAACGTGTTTTCGTGAAGAAATCATCACAAACTAACACAAAATGAAGATTTCATTATAACTTGACATTCTGAGTTCATTTCATGAAACCTGCGCTTCCCTAATAAGAGTTCGACCTACCATTATAGGAAAACGTGTTTTCGTGAAGAAATCATGACAAACTAACACGAAATGAAGATTTCATTATAACTTGACATTCTGAGTTCATTTCATGAAACCTGCGCTTCCCCAATAAGTGTTCGACCTACCATTATAGGAAAACGTGTTTTCGTGAAGAAATCATGACAAACTAACACAAAATGAAGATTTCATTATAACTTGACATTCTGAGTTCATTTCATGAAACCTGCGCTTCCCCTATAAGAGTTCGACCTAACATTATAGAAAAACGTGTTTTCGTGAAGAAATCATGACAAACTAACACGAAATTAAGATTTCATTATAACTTGACATTCTGAGTTCATTTCATGAAACCTGCGCTTCCCTAATAAGAGTTCGACCTACCATTATAGGAAAACGTGTTTTCGTGAAGAAATCATGACAAACTAACACGAAGTGAAGATTTCATTATATCTTGACATTCTGAGTTCATTTCATGAAACCTGCACTTCCCCTATAAGAGTTCGACCTAACATTATAGAAAAACGTGTTTTCGTGAAGAAATCATGACAAACTAACACAAAATGAAGATTTCATTATAACTTGACATTCTGAGTTCATTTCATGAAACCTGCGCTTCCCTAATAAGAGTTCGACCTACCATTATAGGAAAACGTGTTTTCGTGAAGAAATCATGACAAACTAACACGAAATGAAGATTTCATTATAACTTGACATTCTGAGTTCATTTCATGAAACCTGCGCTTCCCCAATAAGAGTTCGACCTACCATTATAGGAAAACGTGTTTTCGTGAAGAAATCATGACAAACTAACACGAAATTAAGATTTCATTATAACTTGACATTCTGAGTTCATTTCATGAAACCTGCTCTTCCCCTATAAGAGTTCGACCTAACATTATAGAAAAACGTGTTTTCGTGAAGAAATCATCACAAACTAACACGAAATGAAGATTTCATTATAACTTGACATTCTGAGTTCATTTCATGAAACCTGCGCTTCCCTAATAAGAGTTCGACCTACCATTATAGGAAAACGTGTTTTCGTGAAGAAATCATGACAAACTAACACAAAATGAAGATTTCATTATAACTTGACATTCTGAGTTCATTTCATGAAACCTGCGCTTCCCCTATAAGAGTTCGACCTAACATTATAGGAAAACGTGTTTTCGTGAAGAAATCATGACAAACTAACACAAAATGAAGATTTCATTATAACTTGACATTCTGAGTTCATTTCATGAAACCTGCGCTTCCCTAATAAGAGTTCGACCTACCATTATAGGAAAACGTGTTTTCGTGAAGAAATCATGACAAACTAACACGAAATGAAGATTTCATTATAACTTGACATTCTGAGTTCATTTCATGAAACCTGCACTTCCCCAATAAGAGTTCGACCTACCATTATAGGAAAACGTGTTTTCGTGAAGAAATCATGACAAACTAACACGAAATGAAGATTTCATTATAACTTGACATTCTGAGTTCATTTCATGAAACCTGCTCTTCCCCTATAAGAGTTCGACCTAACATTATAGAAAAACGTGTTTTCGTGAAGAAATCATGACAAACTAACACGAAATGAAGATTTCATTATAACTTGACATTCTGAGTTCATTTCATGAAACCTGCGCTTCCCCTATAAGAGTTCGACCTACCATTATAGGAAAACGTGTTTTCGTGAAGAAATCATGACAAACTAACACAAAATGAAGATTTCATTATAACTTGACATTCTGAGTTCATTTCATGAAACCTGCGCTTCCCCTATAAGAGTTCGACCTACCATTATAGGAAAACGTGTTTTCGTGAAGAAATCATGACAAACTAGCACGAAATGAAGATTTCATTATAACTTGACATTCTGAGTTCATTTCATGAAACCTGCGCTTCCCTTATAAGAGTTCGACCTAACATTATAGAAAAACGTGTTTTCGTGAAGAAATCATGACAAACTAACACGAAATGAAGATTTCATTATAACTTGACATTCTGAGTTCATTTCATGAAACCTGCGCTTCCCCTATAAGAGTTCGACCTACCATTATAGGAAAACGTGTTTTCGTGAAGAAATCATGACAAACTAACACAAAATGAAGATTTCATTATAACTTGACATTCTGAGTTCATTTCATGAAACCTGCGCTTCCCCTATAAGAGTTCGACCTACCATTATAGGAAAACGTGTTTTCGTGAAGAAATCATGACAAACTAACACAAAATGAAGATTTCATTATAACTTGACATTCTGAGTTCATTTCATGAAACCTGCGCTTCCCCTATAAGAGTTCGACCTACCATTATAGGAAAACGTGTTTTCGTGAAGAAATCATGACAAACTAGCACGAAATGAAGATTTCATTATAACTTGACATTCTGAGTTCATTTCATGAAACCTGCGCTTCCCTTATATGAGTTCGACCTAACATTATAGAAAAACGTGTTTTCGTGAAGAAATCATGACAAACTAACACGAAATGAAGATTTCATTATAACTTGACATTCTGAGTTCATTTCATGAAACCTGCGCTTCCCCTATAAGAGTTCGACCTACCATTATAGGAAAACGTGTTTTCGTGAAGAAATCATCACAAACTAACACAAAATGAAGATTTCATTATAACTTGACATTCTGAGTTCATTTCATGAAACCTGCGCTTCCCTAATAAGAGTTCGACCTACCATTATAGGAAAACGTGTTTTCGTGAAGAAATCATGACAAACTAACACGAAATGAAGATTTCATTATAACTTGACATTCTGAGTTCATTTCATGAAACCTGCGCTTCCCCAATAAGTGTTCGACCTACCATTATAGGAAAACGTGTTTTCGTGAAGAAATCATGACAAACTAACACAAAATGAAGATTTCATTATAACTTGACATTCTGAGTTCATTTCATGAAACCTGCGCTTCCCCTATAAGAGTTCGACCTAACATTATAGAAAAACGTGTTTTCGTGAAGAAATCATGACAAACTAACACGAAATTAAGATTTCATTATAACTTGACATTCTGAGTTCATTTCATGAAACCTGCGCTTCCCTAATAAGAGTTCGACCTACCATTATAGGAAAACGTGTTTTCGTGAAGAAATCATGACAAACTAACACGAAGTGAAGATTTCATTATATCTTGACATTCTGAGTTCATTTCATGAAACCTGCACTTCCCCTATAAGAGTTCGACCTAACATTATAGAAAAACGTGTTTTCGTGAAGAAATCATGACAAACTAACACAAAATGAAGATTTCATTATAACTTGACATTCTGAGTTCATTTCATGAAACCTGCGCTTCCCTAATAAGAGTTCGACCTACCATTATAGGAAAACGTGTTTTCGTGAAGAAATCATGACAAACTAACACGAAATGAAGATTTCATTATAACTTGACATTCTGAGTTCATTTCATGAAACCTGCGCTTCCCCAATAAGAGTTCGACCTACCATTATAGGAAAACGTGTTTTCGTGAAGAAATCATGACAAACTAACACGAAATTAAGATTTCATTATAACTTGACATTCTGAGTTCATTTCATGAAACCTGCTCTTCCCCTATAAGAGTTCGACCTAACATTATAGAAAAACGTGTTTTCGTGAAGAAATCATCACAAACTAACACGAAATGAAGATTTCATTATAACTTGACATTCTGAGTTCATTTCATGAAACCTGCGCTTCCCTAATAAGAGTTCGACCTACCATTATAGGAAAACGTGTTTTCGTGAAGAAATCATGACAAACTAACACAAAATGAAGATTTCATTATAACTTGACATTCTGAGTTCATTTCATGAAACCTGCGCTTCCCTTATAAGAGTTCGACCTAACATTATAGAAAAACGTGTTTTCGTGAAGAAATCATGACAAACTAACACGAAATGAAGATTTCATTATAACTTGACATTCTGAGTTCATTTCATGAAACCTGCGCTTCCCTAATAAGAGTTCGACCTACCATTATAGGAAAACGTGTTTTCGTGAAGAAATCATGACAAACTAACACGAAGTGAAGATTTCATTATATCTTGACATTCTGAGTTCATTTCATGAAACCTGCACTTCCCCTATAAGAGTTCGACCTAACATTATAGAAAAACGTGTTTTCGTGAAGAAATCATGACAAACTAACACAAAATGAAGATTTCATTATAACTTGACATTCTGAGTTCATTTCATGAAACCTGCGCTTCCCTAATAAGAGTTCGACCTACCATTATAGGAAAACGTGTTTTCGTGAAGAAATCATGACAAACTAACACGAAATGAAGATTTCATTATAACTTGACATTCTGAGTTCATTTCATGAAACCTGCGCTTCCCCAATAAGAGTTCGACCTACCATTATAGGAAAACGTGTTTTCGTGAAGAAATCATGACAAACTAACACGAAATTAAGATTTCATTATAACTTGACATTCTGAGTTCATTTCATGAAACCTGCTCTTCCCCTATAAGAGTTCGACCTAACATTATAGAAAAACGTGTTTTCGTGAAGAAATCATCACAAACTAACACGAAATGAAGATTTCATTATAACTTGACATTCTGAGTTCATTTCATGAAACCTGCGCTTCCCCTATAAGAGTTCGACCTACCATTATAGGAAAACGTGTTTTCGTGAAGAAATCATGACAAACTAACACAAAATGAAGATTTCATTATAACTTGACATTCTGAGTTCATTTCATGAAACCTGCGCTTCCCCTATAAGAGTTCGACCTACCATTATAGGAAAACGTGTTTTCGTGAAGAAATCATGACAAACTAGCACGAAATGAAGATTTCATTATAACTTGACATTCTGAGTTCATTTCATGAAACCTGCGCTTCCCTTATAAGAGTTCGACCTAACATTATAGAAAAACGTGTTTTCGTGAAGAAATCATGACAAACTAACACGAAATGAAGATTTCATTATAACTTGACATTCTGAGTTCATTTCATGAAACCTGCGCTTCCCCAATAAGTGTTCGACCTACCATTATAGGAAAACGTGTTTTCGTGAAGAAATCATGACAAACTAACACGAAATGAAGATTTCATTATAACTTGACATTCTGAGTTCATTTCATGAAACCTGCGCTTCCCCAATAAGTGTTCGACCTACCATTATAGGAAAACGTGTTTTCGTGAAGAAATCATGACAAACTAACACAAAATGAAGATTTCATTATAACTTGACATTCTGAGTTCATTTCATGAAACCTGCGCTTCCCCTATAAGAGTTCGACCTAACATTATAGAAAAACGTGTTTTCGTGAAGAAATCATGACAAACTAACACGAAATTAAGATTTCATTATAACTTGACATTCTGAGTTCATTTCATGAAACCTGCGCTTCCCTAATAAGAGTTCGACCTACCATTATAGGAAAACGTGTTTTCGTGAAGAAATCATGACAAACTAACACGAAGTGAAGATTTCATTATATCTTGACATTCTGAGTTCATTTCATGAAACCTGCACTTCCCCTATAAGAGTTCGACCTAACATTATAGAAAAACGTGTTTTCGTGAAGAAATCATGACAAACTAACACAAAATGAAGATTTCATTATAACTTGACATTCTGAGTTCATTTCATGAAACCTGCGCTTCCCTAATAAGAGTTCGACCTACCATTATAGGAAAACGTGTTTTCGTGAAGAAATCATGACAAACTAACACGAAATGAAGATTTCATTATAACTTGACATTCTGAGTTCATTTCATGAAACCTGCGCTTCCCCAATAAGAGTTCGACCTACCATTATAGGAAAACGTGTTTTCGTGAAGAAATCATGACAAACTAACACGAAATTAAGATTTCATTATAACTTGACATTCTGAGTTCATTTCATGAAACCTGCTCTTCCCCTATAAGAGTTCGACCTAACATTATAGAAAAACGTGTTTTCGTGAAGAAATCATCACAAACTAACACGAAATGAAGATTTCATTATAACTTGACATTCTGAGTTCATTTCATGAAACCTGCGCTTCCCTAATAAGAGTTCGACCTACCATTATAGGAAAACGTGTTTTCGTGAAGAAATCATGACAAACTAACACAAAATGAAGATTTCATTATAACTTGACATTCTGAGTTCATTTCATGAAACCTGCGCTTCCCTTATAAGAGTTCGACCTAACATTATAGAAAAACGTGTTTTCGTGAAGAAATCATCACAAACTAACACGAAATGAAGATTTCATTATAACTTGACATTCTGAGTTCATTTCATGAAACCTGCGCTTCCCCTATAAGAGTTCGACCTACCATTATAGGAAAACGTGTTTTCGTGAAGAAATCATGACAAACTAACACAAAATGAAGATTTCATTATAACTTGACATTCTGAGTTCATTTCATGAAACCTGCGCTTCCCCTATAAGAGTTCGACCTACCATTATAGGAAAACGTGTTTTCGTGAAGAAATCATGACAAACTAGCACGAAATGAAGATTTCATTATAACTTGACATTCTGAGTTCATTTCATGAAACCTGCGCTTCCCTTATAAGAGTTCGACCTAACATTATAGAAAAACGTGTTTTCGTGAAGAAATCATGACAAACTAACACGAAATGAAGATTTCATTATAACTTGACATTCTGAGTTCATTTCATGAAACCTGCGCTTCCCCAATAAGTGTTCGACCTACCATTATAGGAAAACGTGTTTTCGTGAAGAAATCATGACAAACTAACACGAAATGAAGATTTCATTATAACTTGACATTCTGAGTTCATTTCATGAAACCTGCGCTTCCCCAATAAGTGTTCGACCTACCATTATAGGAAAACGTGTTTTCGTGAAGAAATCATGACAAACTAACACAAAATGAAGATTTCATTATAACTTGACATTCTGAGTTCATTTCATGAAACCTGCGCTTCCCCTATAAGAGTTCGACCTAACATTATAGAAAAACGTGTTTTCGTGAAGAAATCATGACAAACTAACACGAAATTAAGATTTCATTATAACTTGACATTCTGAGTTCATTTCATGAAACCTGCGCTTCCCTAATAAGAGTTCGACCTACCATTATAGGAAAACGTGTTTTCGTGAAGAAATCATGACAAACTAACACGAAGTGAAGATTTCATTATATCTTGACATTCTGAGTTCATTTCATGAAACCTGCACTTCCCCTATAAGAGTTCGACCTAACATTATAGAAAAACGTGTTTTCGTGAAGAAATCATGACAAACTAACACAAAATGAAGATTTCATTATAACTTGACATTCTGAGTTCATTTCATGAAACCTGCGCTTCCCTAATAAGAGTTCGACCTACCATTATAGGAAAACGTGTTTTCGTGAAGAAATCATGACAAACTAACACGAAATGAAGATTTCATTATAACTTGACATTCTGAGTTCATTTCATGAAACCTGCGCTTCCCCAATAAGAGTTCGACCTACCATTATAGGAAAACGTGTTTTCGTGAAGAAATCATGACAAACTAACACGAAATTAAGATTTCATTATAACTTGACATTCTGAGTTCATTTCATGAAACCTGCTCTTCCCCTATAAGAGTTCGACCTAACATTATAGAAAAACGTGTTTTCGTGAAGAAATCATCACAAACTAACACGAAATGAAGATTTCATTATAACTTGACATTCTGAGTTCATTTCATGAAACCTGCGCTTCCCTAATAAGAGTTCGACCTACCATTATAGGAAAACGTGTTTTCGTGAAGAAATCATGACAAACTAACACAAAATGAAGATTTCATTATAACTTGACATTCTGAGTTCATTTCATGAAACCTGCGCTTCCCTTATAAGAGTTCGACCTAACATTATAGAAAAACGTGTTTTCGTGAAGAAATCATGACAAACTAACACGAAATGAAGATTTCATTATAACTTGACATTCTGAGTTCATTTCATGAAACCTGCGCTTCCCTAATAAGAGTTCGACCTACCATTATAGGAAAACGTGTTTTCGTGAAGAAATCATGACAAACTAACACGAAGTGAAGATTTCATTATATCTTGACATTCTGAGTTCATTTCATGAAACCTGCGCTTCCCCTATAAGAGTTCGACCTAACATTATAGAAAAACGTGTTTTCGTGAAGAAATCATGACAAACTAACACAAAATGAAGATTTCATTATAACTTGACATTCTGAGTTCATTTCATGAAACCTGCGCTTCCCTAATAAGAGTTCGACCTACCATTATAGGAAAACGTGTTTTCGTGAAGAAATCATGACAAACTAACACGAAATGAAGATTTCATTATAACTTGACATTCTGAGTTCATTTCATGAAACCTGCGCTTCCCCAATAAGAGTTCGACCTACCATTATAGGAAAACGTGTTTTCGTGAAGAAATCATGACAAACTAACACGAAATTAAGATTTCATTATAACTTGACATTCTGAGTTCATTTCATGAAACCTGCTCTTCCCCTATAAGAGTTCGACCTAACATTATAGAAAAACGTGTTTTCGTGAAGAAATCATCACAAACTAACACGAAATGAAGATTTCATTATAACTTGACATTCTGAGTTCATTTCATGAAACCTGCGCTTCCCCTATAAGAGTTCGACCTACCATTATAGGAAAACGTGTTTTCGTGAAGAAATCATGACAAACTAACACAAAATGAAGATTTCATTATAACTTGACATTCTGAGTTCATTTCATGAAACCTGCGCTTCCCCTATAAGAGTTCGACCTACCATTATAGGAAAACGTGTTTTCGTGAAGAAATCATGACAAACTAGCACGAAATGAAGATTTCATTATAACTTGACATTCTGAGTTCATTTCATGAAACCTGCGCTTCCCTTATAAGAGTTCGACCTAACATTATAGAAAAACGTGTTTTCGTGAAGAAATCATGACAAACTAACACGAAATGAAGATTTCATTATAACTTGACATTCTGAGTTCATTTCATGAAACCTGCGCTTCCCCTATAAGAGTTCGACCTACCATTATAGGAAAACGTGTTTTCGTGAAGAAATCATGACAAACTAACACGAAATGAAGATTTCATTATAACTTGACATTCTGAGTTCATTTCATGAAACCTGCGCTTCCCCCATAAGAGTTCGACCTAACATTATAGAAAAACGTGTTTTCGTGAAGAAATCATGACAAACTAACACGAAATGAAGATTTCATTATAACTTGACATTCTGAGTTCATTTCATGAAACCTGCGCTTCCCCCATAAGAGTTCGACCTAACATTATAGAATAACGTGTTTTCGTGAAGAAATCATGACAAACTAACACGAAATGAAGATTTCATTATAACTTGACATTCTGAGTTCATTTCATGAAACCTGCGCTTCCCCAATAAGAGTTCGACCTACCATTATAGGAAAACGTGTTTTCGTGATGAAATCATGACAAACTAACACAAAATGAAGATTTCATTATAACTTGATATACTGAGTTCATTTCATGAAACCTGCGCTTCCCCAATAAGAGTTCGACCTACCATTATAGGAAAACGTGTTTTCGTGAAGAAATCATGACAAACTAACACAAAATGAAGATTTCATTATAACTTGACATTCTGAGTTCATTTCATGAAACCTGCGCTTCCCTAATAAGAGTTCGACCTACCATTATAGGAAAACGTGTTTTCGTGAAGAAATCATGACAAACTAACACGAAGTGAAGATTTCATTATATCTTGACATTCTGAGTTCATTTCATGAAACCTGCACTTCCCCTATAAGAGTTCGACCTAACATTATAGAAAAACGTGTTTTCGTGAAGAAATCATGACAAACTAACACAAAATGAAGATTTCATTATAACTTGACATTCTGAGTTCATTTCATGAAACCTGCGCTTCCCTAATAAGAGTTCGACCTACCATTATAGGAAAACGTGTTTTCGTGAAGAAATCATGACAAACTAACACGAAATGAAGATTTCATTATAACTTGACATTCTGAGTTCATTTCATGAAACCTGCGCTTCCCCAATAAGAGTTCGACCTACCATTATAGGAAAACGTGTTTTCGTGAAGAAATCATGACAAACTAACACGAAATTAAGATTTCATTATAACTTGACATTCTGAGTTCATTTCATGAAACCTGCGCTTCCCCTATAAGAGTTCGACCTACCATTATAGGAAAACGTGTTTTCGTGAAGAAATCATGACAAACTAGCACGAAATGAAGATTTCATTATAACTTGACATTCTGAGTTCATTTCATGAAACCTGCGCTTCCCTTATAAGAGTTCGACCTAACATTATAGAAAAACGTGTTTTCGTGAAGAAATCATGACAAACTAACACGAAATGAAGATTTCATTATAACTTGACATTCTGAGTTCATTTCATGAAACCTGCGCTTCCCCTATAAGAGTTCGACCTACCATTATAGGAAAACGTGTTTTCGTGAAGAAATCATGACAAACTAACACGAAATGAAGATTTCATTATAACTTGACATTCTGAGTTCATTTCATGAAACCTGCGCTTCCCCCATAAGAGTTCGACCTAACATTATAGAAAAACGTGTTTTCGTGAAGAAATCATGACAAACTAACACGAAATGAAGATTTCATTATAACTTGACATTCTGAGTTCATTTCATGAAACCTGCGCTTCCCCCATAAGAGTTCGACCTAACATTATAGAATAACGTGTTTTCGTGAAGAAATCATGACAAACTAACACGAAATGAAGATTTCATTATAACTTGACATTCTGAGTTCATTTCATGAAACCTGCGCTTCCCCAATAAGAGTTCGACCTACCATTATAGGAAAACGTGTTTTCGTGAAGAAATCATGACAAACTAACACAAAATGAAGATTTCATTATAACTAGATATACTGAGTTCATTTCATGAAACCTGCGCTTCCCCAATAAGAGTTCGACCTACCATTATAGGAAAACGTGTTTTCGTGAAGAAATCATGACAAACTAACACAAAATGAAGATTTCATTATAACTTGACATTCTGAGTTCATTTCATGAAACCTGCACTTCCCCTATAAGAGTTCGACCTAACATTATAGAAAAACGTGTTTTCGTGAAGAAATCATGACAAACTAACACAAAATGAAGATTTCATTATAACTTGACATTCTGAGTTCATTTCATGAAACCTGCGCTTCCCTAATAAGAGTTCGACCTACCATTATAGGAAAACGTGTTTTCGTGAAGAAATCATGACAAACTAACACGAAATGAAGATTTCATTATAACTTGACATTCTGAGTTCATTTCATGAAACCTGCGCTTCCCCAATAAGAGTTCGACCTACCATTATAGGAAAACGTGTTTTCGTGAAGAAATCATGACAAACTAACACGAAATGAAGATTTCATTATAACTTGACATTCTGAGTTCATTTCATGAAACCTGCTCTTCCCCTATAAGAGTTCGACCTAACATTATAGAAAAACGTGTTTTCGTGAAGAAATCATCACAAACTAACACGAAATGAAGATTTCATTATAACTTGACATTCTGAGTTCATTTCATGAAACCTGCGTTTCCCCTATAAGAGTTCGACCTACCATTATAGGAAAACGTGTTTTCGTGAAGAAATCATGACAAACTAGCACGAAATGAAGATTTCATTATAACTTGACATTCTGAGTTCATTTCATGAAACCTGCGCTTCCCCTATAAGAGTTCGACCTAACATTATAGAAAAACGTGTTTTCGTGAAGAAATCATGACAAACTAACACGAAATGAAGATTTCATTATAACTTGACATTCTGAGTTCATTTCATGAAACCTGCGCTTCCCCTATAAGAGTTCGACCTACCATTATAGGAAAACGTGTTTTCGTGAAGAAATCATGACAAACTAACACAAAATGAAGATTTCATTATAACTTGACATTCTGAGTTCATTTCATGAAACCTGCGCTTCCCCTATAAGAGTTCGACCTACCATTATAGGAAAACGTGTTTTCGTGAAGAAATCATGACAAACTAACACAAAATGAAGATTTCATTATAACTTGACATTCTGAGTTCATTTCATGAAACCTGCGCTTCCCCTATAAGAGTTCGACCTACCATTATAGGAAAACGTGTTTTCGTGAAGAAATCATGACAAACTAGCACGAAATGAAGATTTCATTATAACTTGACATTCTGAGTTCATTTCATGAAACCTGCGCTTCCCTTATATGAGTTCGACCTAACATTATAGAAAAACGTGTTTTCGTGAAGAAATCATGACAAACTAACACGAAATGAAGATTTCATTATAACTTGACATTCTGAGTTCATTTCATGAAACCTGCGCTTCCCCTATAAGAGTTCGACCTACCATTATAGGAAAACGTGTTTTCGTGAAGAAATCATCACAAACTAACACAAAATGAAGATTTCATTATAACTTGACATTCTGAGTTCATTTCATGAAACCTGCGCTTCCCCTATAAGAGTTCGACCTACCATTATAGGAAAACGTGTTTTCGTGAAGAAATCATGACAAACTAACACAAAATGAAGATTTCATTATAACTTGACATTCTGAGTTCATTTCATGAAACCTGCGCTTCCCCTATAAGAGTTCGACCTACCATTATAGGAAAACGTGTTTTCGTGAAGAAATCATGACAAACTAGCACGAAATGAAGATTTCATTATAACTTGACATTCTGAGTTCATTTCATGAAACCTGCGCTTCCCTTATAAGAGTTCGACCTAACATTATAGAAAAACGTGTTTTCGTGAAGAAATCATGACAAACTAACACGAAATGAAGATTTCATTATAACTTGACATTCTGAGTTCATTTCATGAAACCTGCGCTTCCCCAATAAGTGTTCGACCTACCATTATAGGAAAACGTGTTTTCGTGAAGAAATCATGACAAACTAACACGAAATGAAGATTTCATTATAACTTGACATTCTGAGTTCATTTCATGAAACCTGCGCTTCCCCAATAAGTGTTCGACCTACCATTATAGGAAAACGTGTTTTCGTGAAGAAATCATGACAAACTAACACAAAATGAAGATTTCATTATAACTTGACATTCTGAGTTCATTTCATGAAACCTGCGCTTCCCCTATAAGAGTTCGACCTAACATTATAGAAAAACGTGTTTTCGTGAAGAAATCATGACAAACTAACACGAAATTAAGATTTCATTATAACTTGACATTCTGAGTTCATTTCATGAAACCTGCGCTTCCCTAATAAGAGTTCGACCTACCATTATAGGAAAACGTGTTTTCGTGAAGAAATCATGACAAACTAACACGAAATGAAGATTTCATTATAACTTGACATTCTGAGTTCATTTCATGAAACCTGCGCTTCCCCAATAAGAGTTCGACCTACCATTATAGGAAAACGTGTTTTCGTGAAGAAATCATGACAAACTAACACGAAATGAAGATTTCATTATAACTTGACATTCTGAGTTCATTTCATGAAACCTGCTCTTCCCCTATAAGAGTTCGACCTAACATTATAGAAAAACGTGTTTTCGTGAAGAAATCATCACAAACTAACACGAAATGAAGATTTCATTATAACTTGACATTCTGAGTTCATTTCATGAAACCTGCGTTTCCCCTATAAGAGTTCGACCTACCATTATAGGAAAACGTGTTTTCGTGAAGAAATCATGACAAACTAGCACGAAATGAAGATTTCATTATAACTTGACATTCTGAGTTCATTTCATGAAACCTGCGCTTCCCCTATAAGAGTTCGACCTAACATTATAGAAAAACGTGTTTTCGTGAAGAAATCATGACAAACTAACACGAAATGAAGATTTCATTATAACTTGACATTCTGAGTTCATTTCATGAAACCTGCGCTTCCCCTATAAGAGTTCGACCTACCATTATAGGAAAACGTGTTTTCGTGAAGAAATCATGACAAACTAACACAAAATGAAGATTTCATTATAACTTGACATTCTGAGTTCATTTCATGAAACCTGCGCTTCCCCTATAAGAGTTCGACCTACCATTATAGGAAAACGTGTTTTCGTGAAGAAATCATGACAAACTAACACAAAATGAAGATTTCATTATAACTTGACATTCTGAGTTCATTTCATGAAACCTGCGCTTCCCCTATAAGAGTTCGACCTACCATTATAGGAAAACGTGTTTTCGTGAAGAAATCATGACAAACTAGCACGAAATGAAGATTTCATTATAACTTGACATTCTGAGTTCATTTCATGAAACCTGCGCTTCCCTTATATGAGTTCGACCTAACATTATAGAAAAACGTGTTTTCGTGAAGAAATCATGACAAACTAACACGAAATGAAGATTTCATTATAACTTGACATTCTGAGTTCATTTCATGAAACCTGCGCTTCCCCTATAAGAGTTCGACCTACCATTATAGGAAAACGTGTTTTCGTGAAGAAATCATCACAAACTAACACAAAATGAAGATTTCATTATAACTTGACATTCTGAGTTCATTTCATGAAACCTGCGCTTCCCCTATAAGAGTTCGACCTACCATTATAGGAAAACGTGTTTTCGTGAAGAAATCATGACAAACTAACACAAAATGAAGATTTCATTATAACTTGACATTCTGAGTTCATTTCATGAAACCTGCGCTTCCCCTATAAGAGTTCGACCTACCATTATAGGAAAACGTGTTTTCGTGAAGAAATCATGACAAACTAGCACGAAATGAAGATTTCATTATAACTTGACATTCTGAGTTCATTTCATGAAACCTGCGCTTCCCTTATAAGAGTTCGACCTAACATTATAGAAAAACGTGTTTTCGTGAAGAAATCATGACAAACTAACACGAAATGAAGATTTCATTATAACTTGACATTCTGAGTTCATTTCATGAAACCTGCGCTTCCCCAATAAGTGTTCGACCTACCATTATAGGAAAACGTGTTTTCGTGAAGAAATCATGACAAACTAACACGAAATGAAGATTTCATTATAACTTGACATTCTGAGTTCATTTCATGAAACCTGCGCTTCCCCAATAAGTGTTCGACCTACCATTATAGGAAAACGTGTTTTCGTGAAGAAATCATGACAAACTAACACAAAATGAAGATTTCATTATAACTTGACATTCTGAGTTCATTTCATGAAACCTGCGCTTCCCCTATAAGAGTTCGACCTAACATTATAGAAAAACGTGTTTTCGTGAAGAAATCATGACAAACTAACACGAAATTAAGATTTCATTATAACTTGACATTCTGAGTTCATTTCATGAAACCTGCGCTTCCCTAATAAGAGTTCGACCTACCATTATAGGAAAACGTGTTTTCGTGAAGAAATCATGACAAACTAACACGAAATGAAGATTTCATTATAACTTGACATTCTGAGTTCATTTCATGAAACCTGCGCTTCCCCAATAAGAGTTCGACCTACCATTATAGGAAAACGTGTTTTCGTGAAGAAATCATGACAAACTAACACGAAATGAAGATTTCATTATAACTTGACATTCTGAGTTCATTTCATGAAACCTGCTCTTCCCCTATAAGAGTTCGACCTAACATTATAGAAAAACGTGTTTTCGTGAAGAAATCATCACAAACTAACACGAAATGAAGATTTCATTATAACTTGACATTCTGAGTTCATTTCATGAAACCTGCGTTTCCCCTATAAGAGTTCGACCTACCATTATAGGAAAACGTGTTTTCGTGAAGAAATCATGACAAACTAGCACGAAATGAAGATTTCATTATAACTTGACATTCTGAGTTCATTTCATGAAACCTGCGCTTCCCCTATAAGAGTTCGACCTAACATTATAGAAAAACGTGTTTTCGTGAAGAAATCATGACAAACTAACACGAAATGAAGATTTCATTATAACTTGACATTCTGAGTTCATTTCATGAAACCTGCGCTTCCCCTATAAGAGTTCGACCTACCATTATAGGAAAACGTGTTTTCGTGAAGAAATCATCACAAACTAACACAAAATGAAGATTTCATTATAACTTGACATTCTGAGTTCATTTCATGAAACCTGCGCTTCCCTAATAAGAGTTCGACCTACCATTATAGGAAAACGTGTTTTCGTGAAGAAATCATGACAAACTAACACGAAATGAAGATTTCATTATAACTTGACATTCTGAGTTCATTTCATGAAACCTGCGCTTCCCCAATAAGTGTTCGACCTACCATTATAGGAAAACGTGTTTTCGTGAAGAAATCATGACAAACTAACACAAAATGAAGATTTCATTATAACTTGACATTCTGAGTTCATTTCATGAAACCTGCGCTTCCCCTATAAGAGTTCGACCTAACATTATAGGAAAACGTGTTTTCGTGAAGAAATCATGACAAACTAACACAAAATGAAGATTTCATTATAACTTGACATTCTGAGTTCATTTCATGAAACCTGCGCTTCCCCTATAAGAGTTCGACCTACCATTATAGGAAAACGTGTTTTCGTGAAGAAATCATGACAAACTAGCACGAAATGAAGATTTCATTATAACTTGACATTCTGAGTTCATTTCATGAAACCTGCGCTTCCCTTATAAGAGTTCGACCTAACATTATAGAAAAACGTGTTTTCGTGAAGAAATCATGACAAACTAACACGAAATGAAGATTTCATTATAACTTGACATTCTGAGTTCATTTCATGAAACCTGCGCTTCCCCTATAAGAGTTCGACCTACCATTATAGGAAAACGTGTTTTCGTGAAGAAATCATGACAAACTAACACAAAATGAAGATTTCATTATAACTTGATATACTGAGTTCATTTCATGAAACCTGCGCTTCCCCAATAAGTGTTCGACCTACCATTATAGGAAAACGTGTTTTCGTGAAGAAATCATGACAAACTAACACAAAATGAAGATTTCATTATAACTTGACATTCTGAGTTCATTTCATGAAACCTGCGCTTCCCCTATAAGAGTTCGACCTAACATTATAGAAAAACGTGTTTTCGTGAAGAAATCATGACAAACTAACACGAAATTAAGATTTCATTATAACTTGACATTCTGAGTTCATTTCATGAAACCTGCGCTTCCCTAATAAGAGTTCGACCTACCATTATAGGAAAACGTGTTTTCGTGAAGAAATCATGACAAACTAACACGAAGTGAAGATTTCATTATATCTTGACATTCTGAGTTCATTTCATGAAACCTGCACTTCCCCTATAAGAGTTCGACCTAACATTATAGAAAAACGTGTTTTCGTGAAGAAATCATGACAAACTAACACGAAATGAAGATTTCATTATAACTTGACATTCTGAGTTCATTTCATGAAACCTGTGCTTCCCCTATAAGAGTTCGACCTACCATTATAGGAAAACGTGTTTTCGTGAAGAAATCATGACAAACTAACACAAAATGAAGATTTCATTATAACTTGACATTCTGAGTTCATTTCATGAAACCTGCGCTTCCCTAATAAGAGTTCGACCTACCATTATAGGAAAACGTGTTTTCGTGAAGAAATCATGACAAACTAACACGAAATGAAGATTTCATTATAACTTGACATTCTGAGTTCATTTCATGAAACCTGCTCTTCCCCTATAAGAGTTCGACCTAACATTATAGAAAAACGTGTTTTCGTGAAGAAATCATCACAAACTAACACGAAATGAAGATTTCATTATAACTTGACATTCTGAGTTCATTTCATGAAACCTGCGCTTCCCCTATAAGAGTTCGACCTACCATTATAGGAAAACGTGTTTTCGTGAAGAAATCATGACAAACTAACACAAAATGAAGATTTCATTATAACTTGACATTCTGAGTTCATTTCATGAAACCTGCGCTTCCCCTATAAGAGTTCGACCTACCATTATAGGAAAACGTGTTTTCGTGAAGAAATCATGACAAACTAGCACGAAATGAAGATTTCATTATAACTTGACATTCTGAGTTCATTTCATGAAACCTGCGCTTCCCTTATAAGAGTTCGACCTAACATTATAGGAAAACGTGTTTTCGTGAAGAAATCATGACAAACTAACACAAAATGAAGATTTCATTATAACTTGACATTCTGAGTTCATTTCATGAAACCTGCGCTTCCCCTATAAGAGTTCGACCTACCATTATAGGAAAACGTGTTTTCGTGAAGAAATCATGACAAACTAGCACGAAATGAAGATTTCATTATAACTTGACATTCTGAGTTCATTTCATGAAACCTGCGCTTCCCTTATATGAGTTCGACCTAACATTATAGAAAAACGTGTTTTCGTGAAGAAATCATGACAAACTAACACGAAATGAAGATTTCATTATAACTTGACATTCTGAGTTCATTTCATGAAACCTGCGCTTCCCCTATAAGAGTTCGACCTACCATTATAGGAAAACGTGTTTTCGTGAAGAAATCATCACAAACTAACACAAAATGAAGATTTCATTATAACTTGACATTCTGAGTTCATTTCATGAAACCTGCGCTTCCCTAATAAGAGTTCGACCTACCATTATAGGAAAACGTGTTTTCGTGAAGAAATCATGACAAACTAACACGAAGTGAAGATTTCATTATATCTTGACATTCTGAGTTCATTTCATGAAACCTGCACTTCCCCTATAAGAGTTCGACCTAACATTATAGAAAAACGTGTTTTCGTGAAGAAATCATGACAAACTAACACAAAATGAAGATTTCATTATAACTTGACATTCTGAGTTCATTTCATGAAACCTGCGCTTCCCTAATAAGAGTTCGACCTACCATTATAGGAAAACGTGTTTTCGTGAAGAAATCATGACAAACTAACACGAAATGAAGATTTCATTATAACTTGACATTCTGAGTTCATTTCATGAAACCTGCGCTTCCCCAATAAGAGTTCGACCTACCATTATAGGAAAACGTGTTTTCGTGAAGAAATCATGACAAACTAACACGAAATTAAGATTTCATTATAACTTGACATTCTGAGTTCATTTCATGAAACCTGCTCTTCCCCTATAAGAGTTCGACCTAACATTATAGAAAAACGTGTTTTCGTGAAGAAATCATCACAAACTAACACGAAATGAAGATTTCATTATAACTTGACATTCTGAGTTCATTTCATGAAACCTGCGCTTCCCTAATAAGAGTTCGACCTACCATTATAGGAAAACGTGTTTTCGTGAAGAAATCATGACAAACTAACACAAAATGAAGATTTCATTATAACTTGACATTCTGAGTTCATTTCATGAAACCTGCGCTTCCCTTATAAGAGTTCGACCTAACATTATAGAAAAACGTGTTTTCGTGAAGAAATCATGACAAACTAACACGAAATGAAGATTTCATTATAACTTGACATTCTGAGTTCATTTCATGAAACCTGCGCTTCCCTAATAAGAGTTCGACCTACCATTATAGGAAAACGTGTTTTCGTGAAGAAATCATGACAAACTAACACGAAGTGAAGATTTCATTATATCTTGACATTCTGAGTTCATTTCATGAAACCTGCACTTCCCCTATAAGAGTTCGACCTAACATTATAGAAAAACGTGTTTTCGTGAAGAAATCATGACAAACTAACACAAAATGAAGATTTCATTATAACTTGACATTCTGAGTTCATTTCATGAAACCTGCGCTTCCCTAATAAGAGTTCGACCTACCATTATAGGAAAACGTGTTTTCGTGAAGAAATCATGACAAACTAACACGAAATGAAGATTTCATTATAACTTGACATTCTGAGTTCATTTCATGAAACCTGCGCTTCCCTAATAAGAGTTCGACCTACCATTATAGGAAAACGTGTTTTCGTGAAGAAATCATGACAAACTAACACGAAATGAAGATTTCATTATAACTTGACATTCTGAGTTCATTTCATGAAACCTGCGCTTCCCCAATAAGAGTTCGACCTACCATTATAGGAAAACGTGTTTTCGTGAAGAAATCATGACAAACTAACACGAAATGAAGATTTCATTATAACTTGACATTCTGAGTTCATTTCATGAAACCTGCTCTTCCCCTATAAGAGTTCGACCTAACATTATAGAAAAACGTGTTTTCGTGAAGAAATCATCACAAACTAACACGAAATGAAGATTTCATTATAACTTGACATTCTGAGTTCATTTCATGAAACCTGCGCTTCCCCTATAAGAGTTCGACCTACCATTATAGGAAAACGTGTTTTCGTGAAGAAATCATGACAAACTAACACGAAATGAAGATTTCATTATAACTTGACATTCTGAGTTCATTTCATGAAACCTGCGCTTCCCCTATAAGAGTTCGACCTACCATTATAGGAAAACGTGTTTTCGTGAAGAAATCATGACAAACTAGCACGAAATGAAGATTTCATTATAACTTGACATTCTGAGTTCATTTCATGAAACCTGCGCTTCCCTTATAAGAGTTCGACCTAACATTATAGAAAAACGTGTTTTCGTGAAGAAATCATGACAAACTAACACGAAATGAAGATTTCATTATAACTTGACATTCTGAGTTCATTTCATGAAACCTGCGCTTCCCCTATAAGAGTTCGACCTACCATTATAGGAAAACGTGTTTTCGTGAAGAAATCATGACAAACTAACACAAAATGAAGATTTCATTATAACTTGACATTCTGAGTTCATTTCATGAAACCTGCGCTTCCCCTATAAGAGTTCGACCTACCATTATAGGAAAACGTGTTTTCGTGAAGAAATCATGACAAACTAACACAAAATGAAGATTTCATTATAACTTGACATTCTGAGTTCATTTCATGAAACCTGCGCTTCCCCTATAAGAGTTCGACCTACCATTATAGGAAAACGTGTTTTCGTGAAGAAATCATGACAAACTAGCACGAAATGAAGATTTCATTATAACTTGACATTCTGAGTTCATTTCATGAAACCTGCGCTTCCCTTATATGAGTTCGACCTAACATTATAGAAAAACGTGTTTTCGTGAAGAAATCATGACAAACTAACACGAAATGAAGATTTCATTATAACTTGACATTCTGAGTTCATTTCATGAAACCTGCGCTTCCCCTATAAGAGTTCGACCTACCATTATAGGAAAACGTGTTTTCGTGAAGAAATCATCACAAACTAACACAAAATGAAGATTTCATTATAACTTGACATTCTGAGTTCATTTCATGAAACCTGCGCTTCCCTAATAAGAGTTCGACCTACCATTATAGGAAAACGTGTTTTCGTGAAGAAATCATGACAAACTAACACGAAATGAAGATTTCATTATAACTTGACATTCTGAGTTCATTTCATGAAACCTGCGCTTCCCCAATAAGTGTTCGACCTACCATTATAGGAAAACGTGTTTTCGTGAAGAAATCATGACAAACTAACACAAAATGAAGATTTCATTATAACTTGACATTCTGAGTTCATTTCATGAAACCTGCGCTTCCCCTATAAGAGTTCGACCTAACATTATAGAAAAACGTGTTTTCGTGAAGAAATCATGACAAACTAACACGAAATTAAGATTTCATTATAACTTGACATTCTGAGTTCATTTCATGAAACCTGCGCTTCCCTAATAAGAGTTCGACCTACCATTATAGGAAAACGTGTTTTCGTGAAGAAATCATGACAAACTAACACGAAGTGAAGATTTCATTATATCTTGACATTCTGAGTTCATTTCATGAAACCTGCACTTCCCCTATAAGAGTTCGACCTAACATTATAGAAAAACGTGTTTTCGTGAAGAAATCATGACAAACTAACACAAAATGAAGATTTCATTATAACTTGACATTCTGAGTTCATTTCATGAAACCTGCGCTTCCCTAATAAGAGTTCGACCTACCATTATAGGAAAACGTGTTTTCGTGAAGAAATCATGACAAACTAACACGAAATTAAGATTTCATTATAACTTGACATTCTGAGTTCATTTCATGAAACCTGCTCTTCCCCTATAAGAGTTCGACCTAACATTATAGAAAAACGTGTTTTCGTGAAGAAATCATCACAAACTAACACGAAATGAAGATTTCATTATAACTTGACATTCTGAGTTCATTTCATGAAACCTGCGCTTCCCTAATAAGAGTTCGACCTACCATTATAGGAAAACGTGTTTTCGTGAAGAAATCATGACAAACTAACACAAAATGAAGATTTCATTATAACTTGACATTCTGAGTTCATTTCATGAAACCTGCGCTTCCCTTATAAGAGTTCGACCTAACATTATAGAAAAACGTGTTTTCGTGAAGAAATCATGACAAACTAACACGAAATGAAGATTTCATTATAACTTGACATTCTGAGTTCATTTCATGAAACCTGCGCTTCCCTAATAAGAGTTCGACCTACCATTATAGGAAAACGTGTTTTCGTGAAGAAATCATGACAAACTAACACGAAGTGAAGATTTCATTATATCTTGACATTCTGAGTTCATTTCATGAAACCTGCACTTCCCCTATAAGAGTTCGACCTAACATTATAGAAAAACGTGTTTTCGTGAAGAAATCATGACAAACTAACACAAAATGAAGATTTCATTATAACTTGACATTCTGAGTTCATTTCATGAAACCTGCGCTTCCCTAATAAGAGTTCGACCTACCATTATAGGAAAACGTGTTTTCGTGAAGAAATCATGACAAACTAACACGAAATGAAGATTTCATTATAACTTGACATTCTGAGTTCATTTCATGAAACCTGCGCTTCCCCAATAAGAGTTCGACCTACCATTATAGGAAAACGTGTTTTCGTGAAGAAATCATGACAAACTAACACGAAATTAAGATTTCATTATAACTTGACATTCTGAGTTCATTTCATGAAACCTGCTCTTCCCCTATAAGAGTTCGACCTAACATTATAGAAAAACGTGTTTTCGTGAAGAAATCATCACAAACTAACACGAAATGAAGATTTCATTATAACTTGACATTCTGAGTTCATTTCATGAAACCTGCGCTTCCCCTATAAGAGTTCGACCTACCATTATAGGAAAACGTGTTTTCGTGAAGAAATCATGACAAACTAACACAAAATGAAGATTTCATTATAACTTGACATTCTGAGTTCATTTCATGAAACCTGCGCTTCCCCTATAAGAGTTCGACCTACCATTATAGGAAAACGTGTTTTCGTGAAGAAATCATGACAAACTAGCACGAAATGAAGATTTCATTATAACTTGACATTCTGAGTTCATTTCATGAAACCTGCGCTTCCCTTATAAGAGTTCGACCTAACATTATAGAAAAACGTGTTTTCGTGAAGAAATCATGACAAACTAACACGAAATGAAGATTTCATTATAACTTGACATTCTGAGTTCATTTCATGAAACCTGCGCTTCCCCAATAAGTGTTCGACCTACCATTATAGGAAAACGTGTTTTCGTGAAGAAATCATGACAAACTAACACAAAATGAAGATTTCATTATAACTTGACATTCTGAGTTCATTTCATGAAACCTGCGCTTCCCCTATAAGAGTTCGACCTAACATTATAGAAAAACGTGTTTTCGTGAAGAAATCATGACAAACTAACACGAAATTAAGATTTCATTATAACTTGACATTCTGAGTTCATTTCATGAAAACTGCGCTTCCCTAATAAGAGTTCGACCTACCATTATAGGAAAACGTGTTTTCGTGAAGAAATCATGACAAACTAACACGAAGTGAAGATTTCATTATATCTTGACATTCTGAGTTCATTTCATGAAACCTGCACTTCCCCTATAAGAGTTCGACCTAACATTATAGAAAAACGTGTTTTCGTGAAGAAATCATGACAAACTAACACAAAATGAAGATTTCATTATAACTTGACATTCTGAGTTCATTTCATGAAACCTGCGCTTCCCTAATAAGAGTTCGACCTACCATTATAGGAAAACGTGTTTTCGTGAAGAAATCATGACAAACTAACACGAAATGAAGATTTCATTATAACTTGACATTCTGAGTTCATTTCATGAAACCTGCGCTTCCCCAATAAGAGTTCGACCTACCATTATAGGAAAACGTGTTTTCGTGAAGAAATCATGACAAACTAACACGAAATTAAGATTTCATTATAACTTGACATTCTGAGTTCATTTCATGAAACCTGCTCTTCCCCTATAAGAGTTCGACCTAACATTATAGAAAAACGTGTTTTCGTGAAGAAATCATCACAAACTAACACGAAATGAAGATTTCATTATAACTTGACATTCTGAGTTCATTTCATGAAACCTGCGCTTCCCTAATAAGAGTTCGACCTACCATTATAGGAAAACGTGTTTTCGTGAAGAAATCATGACAAACTAACACAAAATGAAGATTTCATTATAACTTGACATTCTGAGTTCATTTCATGAAACCTGCGCTTCCCTTATAAGAGTTCGACCTAACATTATAGAAAAACGTGTTTTCGTGAAGAAATCATGACAAACTAACACGAAATGAAGATTTCATTATAACTTGACATTCTGAGTTCATTTCATGAAACCTGCGCTTCCCTAATAAGAGTTCGACCTACCATTATAGGAAAACGTGTTTTCGTGAAGAAATCATGACAAACTAACACGAAGTGAAGATTTCATTATATCTTGACATTCTGAGTTCATTTCATGAAACCTGCACTTCCCCTATAAGAGTTCGACCTAACATTATAGAAAAACGTGTTTTCGTGAAGAAATCATGACAAACTAACACAAAATGAAGATTTCATTATAACTTGACATTCTGAGTTCATTTCATGAAACCTGCGCTTCCCTAATAAGAGTTCGACCTACCATTATAGGAAAACGTGTTTTCGTGAAGAAATCATGACAAACTAACACGAAATGAAGATTTCATTATAACTTGACATTCTGAGTTCATTTCATGAAACCTGCGCTTCCCCAATAAGAGTTCGACCTACCATTATAGGAAAACGTGTTTTCGTGAAGAAATCATGACAAACTAACACGAAATTAAGATTTCATTATAACTTGACATTCTGAGTTCATTTCATGAAACCTGCTCTTCCCCTATAAGAGTTCGACCTAACATTATAGAAAAACGTGTTTTCGTGAAGAAATCATCACAAACTAACACGAAATGAAGATTTCATTATAACTTGACATTCTGAGTTCATTTCATGAAACCTGCGCTTCCCCTATAAGAGTTCGACCTACCATTATAGGAAAACGTGTTTTCGTGAAGAAATCATGACAAACTAACACAAAATGAAGATTTCATTATAACTTGACATTCTGAGTTCATTTCATGAAACCTGCGCTTCCCCTATAAGAGTTCGACCTACCATTATAGGAAAACGTGTTTTCGTGAAGAAATCATGACAAACTAGCACGAAATGAAGATTTCATTATAACTTGACATTCTGAGTTCATTTCATGAAACCTGCGCTTCCCTTATAAGAGTTCGACCTAACATTATAGAAAAACGTGTTTTCGTGAAGAAATCATGACAAACTAACACGAAATGAAGATTTCATTATAACTTGACATTCTGAGTTCATTTCATGAAACCTGCGCTTCCCCTATAAGAGTTCGACCTACCATTATAGGAAAACGTGTTTTCGTGAAGAAATCATGACAAACTAACACAAAATGAAGATTTCATTATAACTTGATATACTGAGTTCATTTCATGAAACCTGCGCTTCCCCAATAAGAGTTCGACCTACCATTATAGGAAAACGTGTTTTCGTGAAGAAATCATGACAAACTAACACGAAATGAAGATTTCATTATAACTTGACATTCTGAGTTCATTTCATGAAACCTGCGCTTCCCCCATAAGAGTTCGACCTAACATTATAGAAAAACGTGTTTTCGTGAAGAAATCATGACAAACTAACACGAAATGAAGATTTCATTATAACTTGACATTCTGAGTTCATTTCATGAAACCTGCGCTTCCCCCATAAGAGTTCGACCTAACATTATAGAATAACGTGTTTTCGTGAAGAAATCATGACAAACTAACACGAAATGAAGATTTCATTATAACTTGACATTCTGAGTTCATTTCATGAAACCTGCGCTTCCCCAATAAGAGTTCGACCTACCATTATAGGAAAACGTGTTTTCGTGAAGAAATCATGACAAACTAACACAAAATGAAGATTTCATTATAACTTGATATACTGAGTTCATTTCATGAAACCTGCGCTTCCCCAATAAGAGTTCGACCTACCATTATAGGAAAACGTGTTTTCGTGAAGAAATCATGACAAACTAACACAAAATGAAGATTTCATTATAACTTGACATTCTGAGTTCATTTCATGAAACCTGCGCTTCCCTAATAAGAGTTCGACCTACCATTATAGGAAAACGTGTTTTCGTGAAGAAATCATGACAAACTAACACGAAGTGAAGATTTCATTATATCTTGACATTCTGAGTTCATTTCATGAAACCTGCACTTCCCCTATAAGAGTTCGACCTAACATTATAGAAAAACGTGTTTTCGTGAAGAAATCATGACAAACTAACACAAAATGAAGATTTCATTATAACTTGACATTCTGAGTTCATTTCATGAAACCTGCGCTTCCCTAATAAGAGTTCGACCTACCATTATAGGAAAACGTGTTTTCGTGAAGAAATCATGACAAACTAACACGAAATGAAGATTTCATTATAACTTGACATTCTGAGTTCATTTCATGAAACCTGCGCTTCCCCAATAAGAGTTCGACCTACCATTATAGGAAAACGTGTTTTCGTGAAGAAATCATGACAAACTAACACGAAATTAAGATTTCATTATAACTTGACATTCTGAGTTCATTTCATGAAACCTGCTCTTCCCCTATAAGAGTTCGACCTAACATTATAGAAAAACGTGTTTTCGTGAAGAAATCATCACAAACTAACACGAAATGAAGATTTCATTATAACTTGACATTCTGAGTTCATTTCATGAAACCTGCGCTTCCCTAATAAGAGTTCGACCTACCATTATAGGAAAACGTGTTTTCGTGAAGAAATCATGACAAACTAACACAAAATGAAGATTTCATTATAACTTGACATTCTGAGTTCATTTCATGAAACCTGCGCTTCCCCTATAAGAGTTCGACCTAACATTATAGGAAAACGTGTTTTCGTGAAGAAATCATGACAAACTAACACAAAATGAAGATTTCATTATAACTTGACATTCTGAGTTCATTTCATGAAACCTGCGCTTCCCTAATAAGAGTTCGACCTACCATTATAGGAAAACGTGTTTTCGTGAAGAAATCATGACAAACTAACACGAAATGAAGATTTCATTATAACTTGACATTCTGAGTTCATTTCATGAAACCTGCGCTTCCCCAATAAGAGTTCGACCTACCATTATAGGAAAACGTGTTTTCGTGAAGAAATCATGACAAACTAACACGAAATGAAGATTTCATTATAACTTGACATTCTGAGTTCATTTCATGAAACCTGCTCTTCCCCTATAAGAGTTCGACCTAACATTATAGAAAAACGTGTTTTCGTGAAGAAATCATCACAAACTAACACGAAATGAAGATTTCATTATAACTTGACATTCTGAGTTCATTTCATGAAACCTGCGTTTCCCCCATAAGAGTTCGACCTACCATTATAGGAAAACGTGTTTTCGTGAAGAAATCATGAGAAACTAACACAAAATTAAGATTTCATTATAACTTGACATTCTGAGTTCATTTCATGAAACCTGCGCTTCCCTAATAAGAGTTCGACCTACCATTATAGGAAAACGTGTTTTCGTGAAGAAATCATGACAAACTAACACGAAATGAAGATTTCATTATAACTTGACATTCTGAGTTCATTTCATGAAACCTGCGCTTCCCCAATAAGAGTTCGACCTACCATTATAGGAAAACGTGTTTTCGTGAAGAAATCATGACAAACTAACACGAAATGAAGATTTCATTATAACTTGACATTCTGAGTTCATTTCATGAAACCTGCTCTTCCCCTATAAGAGTTCGACCTAACATTATAGGAAAACGTGTTTTCGTGAAGAAATCATCACAAACTAACACGAAATGAAGATTTCATTATAACTTGACATTCTGAGTTCATTTCATGAAACCTGCGCTTCCCCTATAAGAGTTCGACCTACCATTATAAGAAAACGTGTTTTCGTGAAGAAATCATGACAAACT
Source organism: Paramormyrops kingsleyae (assembly GCF_048594095.1). NCBI lineage: Eukaryota > Metazoa > Chordata > Actinopteri > Osteoglossiformes > Mormyridae > Paramormyrops > Paramormyrops kingsleyae. The sequence continues at coordinate 37,927,721 of NC_132802.1, read as the reverse complement.
AACACAAAATGAAGATTTCATTATAACTTGACATTCTGAGTTCATTTCATGAAACCTGCGCTTCCCCTATAAGAGTTCGACCTACCATTATAGGAAAACGTGTTTTCGTGAAGAAATCATGACAAACTAACACAAAATGAAGATTTCATTATAACTTGACATTCTGAGTTCATTTCATGAAACCTGCGCTTCCCCTATAAGAGTTCGACCTACCATTATAGGAAAACGTGTTTTCGTGAAGAAATCATGACAAACTAACACAAAATGAAGATTTCATTATAACTTGACATTCTGAGTTCATTTCATGAAACCTGCGCTTCCCCTATAAGAGTTCGACCTACCATTATAGGAAAACGTGTTTTCGTGAAGAAATCATGACAAACTAGCACGAAATGAAGATTTCATTATAACTTGACATTCTGAGTTCATTTCATGAAACCTGCGCTTCCCTTATATGAGTTCGACCTAACATTATAGAAAAACGTGTTTTCGTGAAGAAATCATGACAAACTAACACGAAATGAAGATTTCATTATAACTTGACATTCTGAGTTCATTTCATGAAACCTGCGCTTCCCCTATAAGAGTTCGACCTACCATTATAGGAAAACGTGTTTTCGTGAAGAAATCATGACAAACTAGCACGAAATGAAGATTTCATTATAACTTGACATTCTGAGTTCATTTCATGAAACCTGCGCTTCCCCAATAAGTGTTCGACCTACCATTATAGGAAAACGTGTTTTCGTGAAGAAATCATGACAAACTAACACAAAATGAAGATTTCATTATAACTTGACATTCTGAGTTCATTTCATGAAACCTGCGCTTCCCCTATAAGAGTTCGACCTAACATTATAGAAAAACGTGTTTTCGTGAAGAAATCATGACAAACTAACACGAAATTAAGATTTCATTATAACTTGACATTCTGAGTTCATTTCATGAAACCTGCGCTTCCCTAATAAGAGTTCGACCTACCATTATAGGAAAACGTGTTTTCGTGAAGAAATCATGACAAACTAACACGAAGTGAAGATTTCATTATATCTTGACATTCTGAGTTCATTTCATGAAACCTGCACTTCCCCTATAAGAGTTCGACCTAACATTATAGAAAAACGTGTTTTCGTGAAGAAATCATGACAAACTAACACAAAATGAAGATTTCATTATAACTTGACATTCTGAGTTCATTTCATGAAACCTGCGCTTCCCTAATAAGAGTTCGACCTACCATTATAGGAAAACGTGTTTTCGTGAAGAAATCATGACAAACTAACACGAAATGAAGATTTCATTATAACTTGACATTCTGAGTTCATTTCATGAAACCTGCGCTTCCCTAATAAGAGTTCGACCTACCATTATAGGAAAACGTGTTTTCGTGAAGAAATCATGACAAACTAACACGAAATGAAGATTTCATTATAACTTGACATTCTGAGTTCATTTCATGAAACCTGCTCTTCCCCTATAAGAGTTCGACCTAACATTATAGAAAAACGTGTTTTCGTGAAGAAATCATCACAAACTAACACGAAATGAAGATTTCATTATAACTTGACATTCTGAGTTCATTTCATGAAACCTGCGCTTCCCTAATAAGAGTTCGACCTACCATTATAGGAAAACGTGTTTTCGTGAAGAAATCATGACAAACTAACACAAAATGAAGATTTCATTATAACTTGACATTCTGAGTTCATTTCATGAAAGCTGCGCTTCCCTTATAAGAGTTCGACCTAACATTATAGAAAAACGTGTTTTCGTGAAGAAATCATGACAAACTAACACGAAATGAAGATTTCATTATAACTTGACATTCTGAGTTCATTTCATGAAACCTGCGCTTCCCCAATAAGAGTTCGACCTACCATTATAGGAAAACGTGTTTTCGTGAAGAAATCATGACAAACTAACACGAAATTAAGATTTCATTATAACTTGACATTCTGAGTTCATTTCATGAAACCTGCTCTTCCCCTATAAGAGTTCGACCTAACATTATAGAAAAACGTGTTTTCGTGAAGAAATCATCACAAACTAACACGAAATGAAGATTTCATTATAACTTGACATTCTGAGTTCATTTCATGAAACCTGCGCTTCCCCTATAAGAGTTCGACCTACCATTATAGGAAAACGTGTTTTCGTGAAGAAATCATGACAAACTAGCACGAAATGAAGATTTCATTATAACTTGACATTCTGAGTTCATTTCATGAAACCTGCGCTTCCCTTATAAGAGTTCGACCTAACATTATAGAAAAACGTGTTTTCGTGAAGAAATCATGACAAACTAACACGAAATGAAGATTTCATTATAACTTGACATTCTGAGTTCATTTCATGAAACCTGCGCTTCCCCTATAAGAGTTCGACCTACCATTATAGGAAAACGTGTTTTCGTGAAGAAATCATGACAAACTAACACAAAATGAAGATTTCATTATAACTTGATATACTGAGTTCATTTCATGAAACCTGCGCTTCCCCAATAAGAGTTCGACCTACCATTATAGGAAAACGTGTTTTCGTGAAGAAATCATGACAAACTAACACGAAATGAAGATTTCATTATAACTTGACATTCTGAGTTCATTTCATGAAACCTGCGCTTCCCCAATAAGAGTTCGACCTACCATTATAGGAAAACGTGTTTTCGTGAAGAAATCATGACAAACTAACACGAAATGAAGATTTCATTATAACTTGACATTCTGAGTTCATTTCATGAAACCTGCGCTTCCCCAATAAGAGTTCGACCTACCATTATAGGAAAACGTGTTTTCGTGAAGAAATCATGACAAACTAACACAAAATGAAGATTTCATTATATCTTGACATTCTGAGTTCATTTCATGAAACCTGCACTTCCCCTATAAGAGTTCGACCTAACATTATAGAAAAACGTGTTTTCGTGAAGAAATCATCACAAACTAACACAAAATGAAGATTTCATTATAACTTGACATTCTGAGTTCATTTCATGAAACCTGCGCTTCCCCTATAAGAGTTCGACCTACCATTATAGGAAAACGTGTTTTCGTGAAGAAATCATGACAAACTAACACGAAATGAAGATTTCATTATATCTTGACATTCTGAGTTCATTTCATGAAACCTGCACTTCCCCTATAAGAGTTCGACCTAACATTATAGAAAAACGTGTTTTCGTGAAGAAATCATCACAAACTAACACAAAATGAAGATTTCATTATAACTTGACATTCTGAGTTCATTTCATGAAACCTGCGCTTCCCCTATAAGAGTTCGACCTACCATTATAGGAAAACGTGTTTTCGTGAAGAAATCATGACAAACTAACACAAAATGAAGATTTCATTATAACTTGATATACTGAGTTCATTTCATGAAACCTGCGCTTCCCCAATAAGAGTTCGACCTACCATTATAGGAAAACGTGTTTTCGTGAAGAAATCATGACAAACTAACACAAAATGAAGATTTCATTATAACTTGACATTCTGAGTTCATTTCATGAAACCTGCTCTTCCCCTATAAGAGTTCGACCTAACATTATAGAAAAACGTGTTTTCGTGAAGAAATCATGACAAACTAACACGAAATGAAGATTTCATTATAACTTGACATTCTGAGTTCATTTCATGAAACCTGCGCTTCCCCTATAAGAGTTCGACCTACCATTATAGGAAAACGTGTTTTCGTGAAGAAATCATCACAAACTAACACAAAATGAAGATTTCATTATAACTTGACATTCTGAGTTCATTTCATGAAACCTGCGCTTCCCTAATAAGAGTTCGACCTACCATTATAGGAAAACGTGTTTTCGTGAAGAAATCATGACAAACTAACACGAAATGAAGATTTCATTATAACTTGATATACTGAGTTCATTTCATGAAACCTGCGCTTCCCCAATAAGAGTTCGACCTACCATTATAGGAAAACGTGTTTTCGTGAAGAAATCATGACAAACTAACACAAAATGAAGATTTCATTATAACTTGACATTCTGAGTTCATTTCATGAAACCTGCTCTTCCCCTATAAGAGTTCGACCTAACATTATAGAAAAACGTGTTTTCGTGAAGAAATCATGACAAACTAACACGAAATGAAGATTTCATTATAACTTGACATTCTGAGTTCATTTCATGAAACCTGCGCTTCCCCTATAAGAGTTCGACCTACCATTATAGGAAAACGTGTTTTCGTGAAGAAATCATCACAAACTAACACAAAATGAAGATTTCATTATAACTTGACATTCTGAGTTCATTTCATGAAACCTGCGCTTCCCTAATAAGAGTTCGACCTACCATTATAGGAAAACGTGTTTTCGTGAAGAAATCATGACAAACTAACACAAAATGAAGATTTCATTATAACTTGACATTCTGAGTTCATTTCATGAAAGCTGCGCTTCCCTTATAAGAGTTCGACCTAACATTATAGAAAAACGTGTTTTCGTGAAGAAATCATGACAAACTAACACGAAATGAAGATTTCATTATAACTTGACATTCTGAGTTCATTTCATGAAACCTGCGCTTCCCTAATAAGAGTTCGACCTACCATTATAGGAAAACGTGTTTTCGTGAAGAAATCATGACAAACTAACACGAAATGAAGATTTCATTATAACTTGATATTCTGAGTTCATTTCATGAAACCTGCGCTTCCCCAATAAGAGTTCGACCTACCATTATAGGAAAACGTGTTTTCGTGAAGAAATCATGACAAACTAACACGAAATGAAGATTTCATTATAACTTGACATTCTGAGTTCATTTCATGAAACCTGCGCTTCCCCAATAAGAGTTCGACCTACCATTATAGGAAAACGTGTTTTCGTGAAGAAATCATGACAAACTAACACAAAATGAAGATTTCATTATAACTTGACATTCTGAGTTCATTTCATGAAACCTGCGCTTCCCTAATAAGAGTTCGACCTACCATTATAGGAAAACGTGTTTTCGTGAAGAAATCATGACAAACTAACACAAAATGAAGATTTCATTATAACTTGACATTCTGAGTTCATTTCATGAAACCTGCGCTTCCCTAATAAGAGTTCGACCTACCATTATAGGAAAACGTGTTTTCGTGAAGAAATCATGACAAACTAACACGAAATGAAGATTTCATTATAACTTGACATTCTGAGTTCATTTCATGAAACCTGCGCTTCCCCAATAAGAGTTCGACCTACCATTATAGGAAAACGTGTTTTCGTGAAGAAATCATGACAAACTAACACGAAATGAAGATTTCATTATAACGACATTCTGAGTTCATTTCATGAAACCTGCGCTTCCCTAATAAGAGTTCGACCTACCATTATAGGAAAACGTGTTTTCGTGAAGAAATCATGACAAACTAACACGAAATGAAGATTTCATTATATCTTGACATTCTGAGTTCATTTCATGAAACCTGCGCTTCCCCAATAAGAGTTCGACCTACCATTATAGGAAAACGTGTTTTCGTGAAGAAATCATGACAAACTAACACAAAATGAAGATTTCATTATAACTTGACATTCTGAGTTCATTTCATGAAACCTGCGCTTCCCTAATAAGAGTTCGACCTACCATTATAGGAAAACGTGTTTTCGTGAAGAAATCATGACAAACTAACACAAAATGAAGATTTCATTATAACTTGACATTCTGAGTTCATTTCATGAAACCTGCGCTTCCCTAATAAGAGTTCGACCTACCATTATAGGAAAACGTGTTTTCGTGAAGAAATCATGACAAACTAACACGAAATGAAGATTTCATTATAACTTGACATTCTGAGTTCATTTCATGAAACCTGCGCTTCCCTAATAAGAGTTCGACCTACCATTATAGGAAAACGTGTTTTCGTGAAGAAATCATGACAAACTAACACGAAATGAAGATTTCATTATAACTTGATATTCTGAGTTCATTTCATGAAACCTGCGCTTCCCCAATAAGAGTTCGACCTACCATTATAGGAAAACGTGTTTTCGTGAAGAAATCATGACAAACTAACACGAAATGAAGATTTCATTATAACTTGACATTCTGAGTTCATTTCATGAAACCTGCGCTTCCCCAATAAGAGTTCGACCTACCATTATAGGAAAACGTGTTTTCGTGAAGAAATCATGACAAACTAACACAAAATGAAGATTTCATTATAA